>NC_069500.1:738831214-739131214 GCF_027579735.1 Bombina bombina | reverse complement strand
TTAATAATTTTATTTTAGTGTTTGCGATGCGGGAGGGCCTTGGTTTAGGGGTTAATAGGTAGTTTATGGGCGTTAGTGTACTTTTTAGCACTTTAGTTATGAGTTTTATGCTACAGCTTTGTAGTGTTAAACTCATAACTACTGAATTTAGAATGCGTTACGAATCTTGCGGGATAGGCTGTACCGCTCACTTTTTGGCCTAAAAAAAAAAAAAGCTTGTAATACCGGCGCAATGGAAGTCGCATTGAAAATAGACTATACGCAAATTGCGTAAGTTGATTTGCGGTAAGGCCAAAAAAGTGTGCAGGACTGCTGTACCTACAAGACTTGTAATAGCAGCGGTAGTAAGACTCGTAATCTAGCCATAAGTTTACTATAGTCTCCCCAACGTAGTCAAACAGCCTTACCATTCAAGCCTGCGTGGCAATGTATTCTGGGTACTCATTTTGAATGTATTTCATGTTTATTTCAGTGTTGTTGTTCAGGCTGCTGTGTAGTCACACCTACATCTCTCTTGCAATGACCTAAATCTTTTTCACACTTGGGCAGTTTCATCTTCCTTCATGTTTTTATGTCTGTAGTACAGAACTTTTAGCACTGGGTGGCAGTATCACACTAATTCTGAGTATCTGCAAAATTCTGCCTAGGAGAGAGAGAATTTAATTACTGCTTTTTAAACTGTGCCCGTCAGGTCTACTTGTTCATCAACTAATATATACATTTTATTTTTCCCCCAGGGCTGTATGTCTAGTGTGGAGTATCAAACTACTGTGTCTCCGTGTCCATTCCCACAATAAAAAACTAGAAAGGACAAATGTTGTAGCTGTGTGTTTTTTTTTTTTCTCTCCTCATTGCATATGAGTATCATAACATGGTGTGTGGTAATGAGCCCTCTGTCTCCACTTCTTTGCAAATTTTGTAACATATTCCTATTTTAGATAAAGTTTTTCTCTTTGTATTTTCAGTTTTAAAGGTCAGTAACTCCAGATGTGTTGCTGAAATAACCGACACAAGTACAGCTAGATCACTGGTTTTCAAACCTGTCCTCCCCAACAGGCCAGATTTTGTGGATACCTGAACTAGAGCACGTGAAATAATCAGCTGCTTGGTAAATATGGTTATTTTGCTTGCTCTCCTCCAAAGGTAATCCTGAAAATCTGGCCTTTTAGGGAGGCCTGATGACAGCTTTGAAAACCAGTGTTCTAGAGCGATAAATAGGGTATTTTATGTCAATACACTAGATGCGTATATAATGGATTAAAATAATGGCACAGTGCAATACTGATCTACTCGCATGTATTTCAACTAGGAATGGTATGTAATTTTTTTTTTATTTTTTTTGGTGGGGGTGGGTTCTTTTTAAATGCTAAAGTTCTGTATGTGTCTTACTTATCACTACAAACTGTTATAGCCAGCTTGAATTGTGGGTCATTGTGTCATCGGTTACTGATTTGCTGTTGCCCCATACACTCCATGGAATTGTCACATCCTGAGCAGTTGGGAAATAAGTGTCATAATCTAAGTTGTTGACGCAGCTTTGCTATAAACCTTATACGCAGACATATCACATTCACTGTTGGATGCAGAGTAGGGAAAGGAACAAAGTGACGCAACCTGGCAGACATCTTGCAAGTGGCCTCTCAGAACTTGTCTGGTGGGGGGTAGTTTTGTAGAGTGGTTTATCAAGGGAGGGTGGAGGAGAGTCTCCAGCAAGCGACGGTTGGCAGTTATTGTAAAGGCTGTTCCCAACGTTCTGTGGCAGATGGAGTTCAGAAGTCTTTCCTGTGTTTAGTGGGAAGAAGAATCATGTTGCTTGTCTCCATTTTATCTTCTCTGCCTACTGGATCCCTTTCTGTCATGCTGCCCCTAGCTAATGTGTTATGTATGGGGCTTTACCATAAGCAAAGGTCACAGACAATAATTTTAGTTATTAAAAAAAAATGGAACACCTGTATTGAATATCAAACCATTTTTCTACAAAACCTCTGGGACGTGTGTGTGTGGTATGTATGTGTATGTTGGTCTAAAGAGTTGTTCTTTATTATAGAACGTACAGTGAAAATGCTGACACAGGAACTTATTACTTTGTGCTTTCTGCCAAGACAAACATCGGATTCGCTCCCTTTATATCTGCTCTTCTAGCTTCCAGGTGCAGGTAGTCTGCTCTCTGCTGCTGCTATGTGTCACTCTGAGGTCATATCGGGTCCTGTGGCTGGCACAGACTCCTCCCTAACATGTCTCATGCATGACTCAGTCGGGCTGTGACCATGACAGACCCAAGAGTGCTTAACGCTTCATTTTCCAGAAACCTGCATTTCAGCACTTCACAAGTCTGAGAACTGCTGACCAATAAATTGCAGTTATAATTAACCTCTTCTCTGCTAAAGCTATATCATTTCTCTAGTTAAACCGCTGAGATAGTTACTAGGAGCAGAAATTCAATGTGTTAAACCTCTTCCGCTCCAGACTCAGTGATAATTAACTTCTCTGTGCTATAGCTGCACATAATTTATGGCCTGTCAAAGATGTGTTGAGCCTTAATTAACGCTTCTATTGCTTCACACCTTTGGAACAAGGATTAGCTTCTGTCGGGTCTTAAAGGATGACCACAATTATCATTTTTCTTTTATTGGAGCCCTGCATGCTGTGCCGGCTTTTGTTGGTGGTGAAAAGGTTAACACCCACTGTTTCAGCTTTCCCCCTCCTTTGTCCTCACTCCATCACAGCCTGTTCTGCTTTTTCTTGGAAGGCTCCTACCTTCTGATCTCCACTCCCCTTTCCACCACCCCCCCTCTCCTCCTGACTCTCCTCTGTTTTTATTCTCCTCCCTCCAGCAACAACTCGTCTCAAAAAGCTTCCTTTTAGAGCTTGGCCCAATGGGGGAGTCTGATACACCCTTTCTGTTAACTCTCCATTGCACACAATGCACAGCTAAGTGTCAGTTTGCAGTGGGCAGCTGGGAATTGTGAGGGAATAACTGGAAACTTACATTTCATGATGCAACCACTTAAGTCTGACACTGTGACTTGGATGGTCATATTATGTCGTAGCGCTGACACACAGGAAAGTGACACACACTTCACTCACACACAGGAATGTGGCACATGTGTTCATACACCCTCTGTATTGAAGGGCAGCTCCAACTTTTGGGAATTCATTCCTGCCCTTTGTATCACTGGCTGGAATGTGCTCATCCTATGTGTCACCTTGCCTCTCCCCTCACACACCTGGCCAGGTGGCAGGACGCAGAGCTGACTCATTCTTGGGACACCATGCCCCTCCCAGTCAGGAACACCCGAATACATTATTGGTATCCTTTATTTGTAGATGTCAATATGTCACATATCACTGAAAACATGATGGTGAGATATAATTGTCAGGGGTGATTTTACAACAAAGTACAATAAAAGGCTTTACTACAGAGCCATAAACAGTATGGTTGTATTTTTGGTTATTTACAGGGTTACAGGTGATTTGGGGTCTCATCTTTCTCACATTGTGGAAAACAAAAATCGGCTTTTGCAAGTATCTATCAACAGGATTACCCAACCTCAGCAATCTGCAATAAAATTATATCCATTTGTTTCTTAGGTTATGTCCGTGCAAGCTGGGGAAATAGTTGTACTTAAGTGTTCTCTCCCATAACTCAAAAGGCCTTCACTTTCTGAAGTGTACTTTAATCAGCTCTTAGGATACATATATGTATGTTCCTGGCTTTCTTTAATTCCCTTATAACATTTGTCCTTATTCCGTGTACTGGAAGTCTGTTCTGTAAAACAACCACCCTTTCTGTAAAATAAGCAGTTCTGCAAGTTACTCTGTCCTGATTTAACTTAAAGGGACAGTCAACACCATAATTTCTGTTGTTGAAAAAGAAAGATAATCCCTTTATTGCCCATTCCCCAGTTTTGCATAACCAACACTGTTATAGAAATACACTTTTTACCTCTGTGATTACTTTGTAACTATACCTCTGCAAACTGCCCCCATATTTCAGTTCATTTGACAGACATGCATGTTAGCCAATCAGTGCTCACTCCAGGGTAACTTCACGTGCATGAACTCAATGTTATCTATATGAAACACATGAACTAATGCCCTCTAGTGGTCAAAATGCATTCAAATTAGAGGCAGTCTTTAAGGTCTAAGAAATTAGCATATGGACCTCCCAGGTTTAGCTTTCAACTAAGAATACCAAGAGAACAAAGTAAAATTGGTGATAAAAGTAAATTGGAAAGTTGTTTAAAATTATATACCCTATTTAAAGCATGAGGGTTTTTTTTTTTTTTGACTCGACTGTCCCTTTAAGAACATGAAATCCTGTTCTAGCGTGTTTATATATTTTTGTGTGTACCCCCCCCCCCCCATCCAGCTTTATTAAATCTTTATGTATAACTGAGGGTTTCCCTTGTGAGTTTTATATTTTACATCATGTAATTTTACAATATTTGAGGTGAGGGAGTCAGGTATTTATGGCACTTGAAGTGCTGCACCAAGGGTTGTGCTGCACTTGATTGTATCTGATTTCAGTATAGTGATGACCGGCACAAGGCCCATTGGTCTCTTCCGATATTTCTTCTTAATTTTCTTAATAATTCACGCTATTAAAAATATATATATCTATTATTGTCAAAGCTGATTAAATATAATTTTCTATACGACCAAAACACTCTCCTGGCTTTACCTGCTGCACGACTGCATTGGTTCCCAAACTTCAAATCTTCTGAAATAATACCTGTTCATCATTTGTTATTGTCATTAAAGTGATGGTAAACTCTCCCCTTTTTAAAATCAGATCTGGAATGTAAGCGCTATTTTAGATGGGGTTTTATTCATCATGTGCAATGAAGATGCGCTATAACTTAGTTATTAATATAGATATGAAATTCAAATACCCCACGATACACCACCCACTTCAAAAGTCAATTTTCCTGTCAGATAAATGATTGAATTACTCTTCAATCAATACTATAGCTACAACAAAAATGCCATATGGGGAGAGTGCTGATTGGATAACAATTCAATCTGTTAACTCACAGAAAATTTTACTTTTGAAGTGGGCGGAGGAGCATGCAGTATTTGAATTTCATATCTATAATAAAAAGCATGTTATACTGCATCTTCATTACAGCTAATGAATTAAACTCCATCTAAAATAGCGCTTACATTCCAGATCTGATTTTAAAAAGGGGAGAGTTTACCATCACTTTAAACCCAAACCTTTTTCTTTCACTTTTCAGATCGAGTATACAATTTTCCCATTTACTTCAATTAACAAATATTTGCTTTATTCCTTTGACATTCTTTGTTGAAAGATGCATTGCACTACAGGAAGCTTGCTGAAGACATTGGGGCCGATTTATCATGGCCCAAATGGGGCCGTATACCCCTGTTTCGGCGGAAACAGGAGTTAAGAAGCAGCAGTCTTAAGACCGCTGCTCCTTAAAGCGTCCGCTGCCTCTGAGGCTGCGGACATCAATCTGTCTGATCGCATACTATCGGGTTGATTGACACCCCATCAATCTGCAGGGGGCAGCATTGCACAAGCAGTTCACCAGAACTGCTGGTGCAATGATAAATGCTGACAGTGTATGCTGTCAACATTTATCGATGTCTGGCGGACATGATCAATACAATGGATCATGTCCGCCTGACACTTGATAAATCGGCTCCATTGTGTGAGCCAATGAAGAGACATATGTGTAGCCATCATTCAGCAGCTAGCTCCCGGTAGTACATTGCTGCATTTGAGCCTTCCTAGGTATTCTTTTCCATAAAGGATAGCAAGAGAGCAAAGAAAATTACATAATAGAAGTAATTTGGGATGTTGTTTAAAATTGTACGCTCTATCTGAATCACAAAAGAACATTTTTGGGTTTCATGTCTCTTTAAGTGAATAATGAACCTTTATCCAAAATACATAAATCTCACTCACTTGTTCAATCCTGTAGTTTAATATCAATTGAATCCCTCTACCAATATTACAGATGAATATGTTTAACACAATTGGTCCAAGAACTGAGCAACAGTACTAGTAGTGTATCGGCACAATAAGTCTCGGTCATTTATTTTCATTGCCAGGAAATATATATAAAAAAAATTTATGCACAAGATAAAATAAATGTGTGGCAGTATTATTAAACTTGACTGATATGTAGTAAATATATATGGTATAATATACTAAAAATGTTATGTTCAAAGTAAAGACTGAGAGACTATACAGTAGACGTGAATTTGTCTCAGCTTTGGCTATTTTCAGAGCCGGATTTCTTCTTGGGATAGTTTAACGCACTACAATCTGCAAATCCAGATCTTAGTTTGTTTCACTTTCAGAAGAAGAAATCCAGCTTCAAAAATAGCCAAAGCCGCTGCCATCTTCAGCATTCGTTTCCTCACAAAGGCGACAAATGCACATGTCCACTATACACGGTCACTTATAGCTATCCAAGCTGTTGAAAGGACACTAAATGGTCATTTCTTTCAAACAGGTAGTGAGAGTTCGCTATCCATTACTCCTGGGAATTACTCTTCCCTGCTACTAGGAGGAGACAAAGATTCTCAAGAATATTTGCACAAGAGCGAAACCTGGTGTGCGCTTTTTTCAGGACTTCGGATATCGTGAAAAAAAAAAGTAACACTTATTGCTTGTGTAAGACACTGTTTAAGACAAAGTGCACTCAACCCGACGTGAGTTATTCATATTTTACATTCCAATGTTAACATAGAAGAAAATGTTCTTTATTTTTAAATATATCTTTCTATGTATATCTGAAGGGAGTGCACTCATCGGGTCTTATTGCAAAGTATATTATGCAGATGTGAAATTTTTCAGGGGTTTAGCCCTTTCCTCAGACATGCATAGAAAAACAAGCAACTGGCATCTCTATGGTCATCTAGAGTGCTTGTATGTGTGTGTGTGTGTATATATGTGTGTGTATATATATATATATATATATATATATATATATATATATATATATATATACACACAGAAAACATATTCTACTTTGTGAAGAACATTGGAAAGTAAAATATTTACATTAAATACACATTTTAAAATTGAATAAATTATTTTTCATGTTTTTAAGGTATGTGAGTCAGACACACACATATATACACAAATATTTTCATATGTGTATGTATATATATATATATATATATATATATATATATACACACATACATATACATACACGTATTTAGACATATATGTATACAATATAGCCCCTTCCATTCAAATACCTTGTCATTTAACCCTTATAAAAAATATATGAATCATTTTTATTAGATAGTGTATATGAGTGTTTAATGTATTTATGTTGTGTTTGGTGCAAATATTTTTTTAACACATCTAGTTTTTCTTTTTAAACACTTAGCGAGGTCTTCAGTTGCTCTAAACCTGTCCTCAGGCTTCCCTAACAGGCCAGATTTTGAGGATATCTGAACTAGAGCACAGGTGAAATAAGCAGCTGATTAGTAAACATGGTTATTTTACCTACTCTCTAATCCTGAAAACCTAGCCTGTTGGGGATACTTGAGGATTGGTTTGAAAACCAGTGCTCTAACCTGACCAGCGCAAATTTAGTTTGCGCTCATCTTGTAATATGCACTCAGGTAAGCAAACAATAGCGCCCCACTTGTAATCTGGCCCATAATATATATTTTGGCGGATTTATAATTTACTGTATAGTGTCCCTGTCTCTTTAGTTATGCCACAGTATGGTTAAAGTTTTTAGAGTGCTTTTCTCTTATGTCTATTATGTATGGAAGAAGCATGGAAAGATATACAGAATTCTCGTTAGAGTTAAAGGGACAGCCTACTGCAGAATGTTTATTCTTTAGAAAGATAGATCTAATCCCTTTATTGCCCATTCCCCAGTTTTGCATAACCAACACTTTTATATTAGTATACTTTTTACCTCTGTGTTTACCTTGTATCTAAGCCTCTGCAGACTGCCCCTTATTTCAGTTCTTTTGACAGACTTGCATTTTAGCCAGCCAGTGCTGACTCCTAAGTAACTCCACTGGAGAGAGCAAGCACAATGTTATCTATATGACACACATGAACTAGCGCTGTATAGCTGTCAAAATGCACTCGGGTAAGAGGTGACATTCAAGGTCTTAGAAATTATCATATGAGCCTACCTAGGTTTAGCTTTCAAGAAAGAATACCAAAGAACAAAGCAAAATTTATAATAAAAGTAAATTGGAAAATAGTTTAAAATTGCACGCCCTATCTGAACAATGGAAGTTTAATTTTGATTAGATGGTCCCTTTTATGTGCTCTATGCACAGCTTCCCTCTATCAGACAATATATAGAGCCTGAGCTGGATGTTGTATCTTTCTATCAGAAGTCTAGCAGTCTTCACACATCCTCTGAGCTGAAAACACTGCGGGCCTGTAAAACCTTAATGCTAAAGGTATGGCAATTGCTAATGCCCGAAGGGTGCTCATTGGGTAGTAGAGGTCAGTTCCAAAACAAATATATGTGGTTTGCTATTCTAGGCTAACATGCCATTCTGATAACACATAGACTTCCATGATTTTCCCTGCTCTCAGGGAAAGGAATTCAAGGTTATATTCTTGCTCTTTTCCAGGGACACATTTTTCTTACAGAACTGGAGGTTGAAAACAACTAAGAGGTTGTAGTAAAAGCAAACCTGCACCCTTTTCTGAATCAGCATGTGGTTATACTTCCCAGGATAAGCTTGCCTGTTTCTGGTGGTAGAAATCTTGCTAACCTTAATGTCAGGTGACCAAGCAGCATTACCCTAAAGAATTCAAGAATGTTCTTTCAGATATTTTTGTCAATTTTGTGTAAAACTTTTTTTTTAAAAGAAGTTTTTATTTTGAAAAAATAACAGATTTTACAAAATGTAGATAAGAATATTTCCATAGCGTAACTGTGAGGCACAGCCTTAAAAGTGCTTTTGGATTAAAGGTCCGTACATCATGCATAAAAGTGCAACAAGTTCAGTCCAGAGGCCTGTATGACTGTATGACCCATGCGTCTATGGTACAGTCTCAGGGATATTACATGAATTACATTATACATTAAATAATGTTATCCTCAAAAGGGTACTGGCAACTGGCTAAAATGGTGTCTGAGGGCAAAGCCTGATATTTGGTGTAGTGGACATTAGTGGGTTCTAAGTTTGTGTCGCTCTTTGTGCTGGTTCCATAGAGATAGTTTAAGCTTGTGTGTGACTTATGAGCCTGATTGGAGGTGGTGGTACCTTTTCAAGTTGTAGGAAAAACTCTACCTGGTCCTCCCACTCTTTCTCAGTCGGGATATTGGGGGATTTCCAATGTTTTAGGATTAGGGTTTTAGCGCTGTTTAGCATGAGGATCAGCAGGTCCCTAGCATTTCTGCTGTGCCGTTTGGGCAAGTGTGTAAAATGTTTTACCTATACTTCACAAGTCAGTCGTTCAGAGCAATACAAAAAAAATATATTTTATTCATGTCTTTCTAGTTATCAAGAAAAAGGATTCATGGTGACCAGCATGTTATTTCACTACCGGCGGCTGGTGAATGGTGCAAGGGGGGCATTTCAGATTTTGGTGCCTACAGGTACCTGGGCTGTAAGTCCATCCCTGATAAGCAGGTCAGCTTTTCTTGCAGGTGCATTGCAGTTTAATGAGTTTATTCTTGAGAATAATGGGTGGTGGATTCAATGAGCAAAACCAGTTATTTAATTTACAAAAATAAAGCTAGAGTAGAAATTGAAGGAATTCCTTTATTTCTTTCTGGATCAGTAGAATAACACAAGTAAATTGGATTATCATATTGTCAGTCTTGATACTGATAGCTCTGTAAAACAAAACACTATCCTATCTAGCTGAGTCACTGTTCATTTGAAAGGTTGCTTATATATTAAGAAGGTTTAAAAATTGTATGTTTTGGTTAGTGGTATTTGTATATTCTTCCCTTTGCCCCTCTAAGTTAAAAAAAAAATACCAATGTGGCCCCTTATGAAAAGGTTGAACACTATTGCTTGTGTATGTACATGTATTAGAGAGTTGGGCAAAGTTTCCATATCCACTTTTTTTTTCTTTTCTTCTAAATGTGGGCTTAGACAGATTTATCAGTTGGCATCTTTAAATCATCTATGTGAGATCTAGAATCCTCATATCAGAAACTTTTCTCTTTTCAATGAGATGTTTATATTTGGAACAGATGACAAACTGTAAAGGTCTAGGTCTCCTAGTGTAAATACAGTTTTTCAACAAACTATGCAATATTAATCTTTTTGAAAGAAGAAACTGCCCTCTTTTTTTTTGATGGATTTTTTTGGAGAGAAAGCTTAATCTATTTGGCACCAAGTCCCTCTTCCTGCTCCAAACTTAACATTTAATGATTGATATCATTAGCATGTTTACATCAACCACATGGTTTATTTGTGACAGTCAGACCTACATAGATTGGGTTATAAAAAATGAAAAGGGCGCTTACACAGCTATCAATAAGTATCTAAACAGTTTTAAATAAATCCCAAACACTTCTTATTTTATATATATATATATATATATATATATATCTATAAAAAATATATTCAAGTATACAAAACAGTTTTATCAAACCGTAACAATATATAAACAGCAATTAATAGCAACGTTTGTGGCAACAGTGTATCTGTGTCAGTTCAAACAGCACAATTGTGTCAGTATATACAGCACATAATTCCTTTTTAATCACTAAAACTAACATATGTAGGGCTTTATTGGGCAAAACGCGTCAAATTGCTGTGGGGGCCACTTGAAACTATACCTGAGAATACTTTTTATCTCTGTAACAAATGATATCAAGGAAAAAAAAGCCTTAAACTGAGAGATCGCCTTTTGGACCAATCAGAGCAAAGCCAAAGTTCAGCTGACCGACCGCATCACATAATCACGCCAGCAAGTAAACTAAACAGCAGAAAAGTGAAAACGCTGAGAGCTGTGGATTAGAAAGCGCTTTGAAAGTTAGCGTGCTCCTTTTCCTACTAAGGAGGGACTGTGATCCTGCTGCTAGAGAGGTAAAATTGAACCGGTCTAGGTAATACATTTGCTGGCCAAGAGGGCCTGTTTTGTTACACCCAGCAAAGCTGGTTTGCGAAAGCTGTTCTAAATAAAGCTGGTTTGTAAAGCTGCTGAGATAGTCATATAGTGACATTTAGGACTGAACGGCAAAGTTTTTGGAAACTGACATAAAAAGTCCATAGAAAACTTATCTTGGCTTACAAGTACGGTATATATCGTATTGTCTGAAACAGATTTAAACATATAAATATCTGAGCAATGAGGCCCTTTTGAATAAAGGTGGTCATTTTAAGTAAAGCTAGCGAACCTAAAGGGAGACGTCCCTGTTTTTTTAACATATTGTTTTTTTAACATACAGTTTTTAATGCATAATTTTGGAATATATGGAAGTTTGTTATTAAAAAGGAAATCTGTGCTGTATATACTGACACAATTGTGCTGTTTGAACTGACACAGATACTCTGTTGCCACAAACGTTGATATTAATTGCTGTTTATATATTGTTACGGTTTGATAACGGTTTTTACACTTGAATATATTTTTTATATATATATATATAAAATAAGAAATTACCTTTACTTTTAGAAGTGTTTGGGATTTATAAAACTGTTTAGATATGTATTGATATTTACTTCTTGTCAGCTGTGTAAGTGCCCTTTTCATTTTTTATAACTTGTGTAGAATCTATATGCTAAGCTTGTGGGGAGCTTATTAGAAAAGTGGCAAAGGCACTCTCTGCTCCCTAGATTTCTTAATTGCCTACATAGATTGGGTGTCCACCCTTCTTCCTTCTGTAAGCCTCATCTATATTGGTTTCAAAAAGTAGATTGTAGAGAGTCTGAGTTTTGCCATTGTTAAAGAGATATGAAACCCAACATTTTTCTTTAAGGAATCAGAGCATGCAAACAACTTTCTAATTTACTTTTATTATCAATTTTTCTTAGTTCTCTTGGTATCTTTTGTTAAAAAGCTTAGGAGCCGGCCCATTTCTGGAGCTCTATGTGGCGGCAGTTTTGCAAGAATGTTATCCATTTGTAAGAGCACTAGATGTAAGCACTGTTTCCTGACATTTAGAGATCCAGATGTCTACCTAAGTATCTCTTCAACAAAGAATATGGTGGGAACAAAGCAAATTTTATAATAGAAGTGAACTGGAACCTTTTTTTCAGATGGTATGCTCTATCTGTATCACAAAATAAATGATTTGGGTTTCATATTCCTAAAGCGACAGTATACTGTAAAATTGTTTTTTTACTTAATGTGTCTCCAGTGACTTGTTATACCAGCAGCAGAGTAAAAAAATGTATGAGAAATTGCTTCTTTAGGTTTAATTTTTATATGAAATTGCTAATGTTGTTCTTTGACACCAGAACCTTATCAAAATAGTTTGAGCTTGCAGATCTCCTTATTTTATCACTTTATCTGATTATCTGTTTGTATACCAAATCCCAATACCGAGAGAACAATTGAAAATTAACATTTTATTACTTATCTCACCTACCTCTCACTGGGAATGTAATTTATTCTGCTGGCTTTGTTTATATAGCTCTTTTTTTTTATAGCCTATACTTAAAAGGGACAGTCAAGTCCAAAAAAAACCTTTTCATGATTCAAATAGGGCATGTAATTTTAAACAACTTTCCAATTTACTTGTATCACCAATTTTGCTTTGTTCTCTTGGTATTCTTAGTTAAAAGCTAAACCTAGGAGGTTCATATGCTAATTCCTTAGACCTTGAAGGCCGCCTCTGCATTTGACAGTTTTTCACCACTAGAGGGTGTCAGTTCATGTGTTTCATAGAGATAACATTGAACGCATGCATGTGAATTTACCGAGGAGTGAGCAGTGATTGGCTTTCAAAAGAACTGAAGTAAGGGGGCAGTCTGCAAAGGCTTAGATACAAGGTAATCACAGAGGTAAAATATGTATTATAACTGTGTTGGTTATGCAAAACTGGGGAATGGGTAATTAAGGTATCATCTATCTTTTAAAACTACAAAAATTATGGTGTTAACTGTCCTTCTTTTAAAGGGGATATGAAAGTAAAACTTAAACTTGCATGATTCAGATAGAGCATGTAATTTTAAGACACTTTTAAATTCACTTCTATTTTCAAATGTGCTTCGCTCTCGTAGTATCCCTTGTTAACAAATAAATACGCACATATATACTAGTGGGAGCTGCTGCTAATTGGTGCCTGCACACATATTGGCTGAATAGATATTTTCAGCTTCCTGTCAGTAGTGCAATGCTGTCCCTTCAGCAATGGATAACAAGAGAATGAAGAAAATTTGATAATAGAATTAAATTGGAAAGTTGTTTCAAATTGTATGTTCTATCTGAATCATAAAAGAACATTTTGGGGCTTACTATCCCTTTAAGTATAGAGACTTTTATTATATTTAAGGATATCAAACTCAACTATTTTATTTGCTCATGTATAGGTGCTATTTTTAAAAAATGTAATGCACTCTAGGAGGTAAAATGGATCATTGGGAACAAATTAAGATGATTTCTTACACAAAATAGCAGGCTCAACAAAGTGTCTGGGGGGGGGGGGGGTCTCATTGTGTCTGATCAAGCAGACCCCTTAACAAAACAACTGAATAAACAAATTAGGACAGGACCCAAAAATATGTCAAGGAAAAAGACAGTAGATTATACAAGGAACAGAAAAAAGTCAGGAATCCCCCAAATCTTTTTTTTATTATTATTATTATTAATAATTTCATAAAGGTTAGGGAAAGACTCAAAATTACAGTTACCACAGGTCCTGGAATTACAAAGCAGCTCCGGAGGATGAGTGTCCTGTATCATCCTCACAATGTTCCAGACTCCTGTATCATCCTCACAATGTTCCAGACTCCTGTATCATCCTCACAATGTTCCAGACTCCTGTATCATCCTCACAATGTTCCAGACTCCTGTATCATCCTCACAATGTCCCAGACTCCTGTATCATCCTCACAATGTCCCAGACTCCTGTATCATCCTCACAATGTCCCAGACTCCTGTATCATCCTCACAATGTCCCAGACTCCTGTATCATCCTCACAATGTCCCAGACTCCTGTATCATCCTCACAATGTCCCAGACTCCTGTATCATCCTCACAATGTCCCAGACTCCTGTATCATCCTCACAATGTCCCAGACTCCTGTATCATCCTCAGTCATCATCTTCTCCTCCTTCCTAAACCCACCCTCTGGAGTTGCTGAATCTTTCTGAGTGTATAAGTGAGTCCAGAAGGTGCAAATAATAGCACAAGAGGGGCAACAATAAAACTAAAACATTTTATTTGCATTGTTCATTAATAAAAACTTATATTTGCTGATGTGAATTTTTTTTTTATTAGTATATTCACAGTTATAGACCTCTTAAAATCCCGTTTTGGATGCCTCATCTGGTTGCCCCCCTGGCTGAAAGATTCCTCATTGGTCCATTAGACCAAGCTTTTGAATATGATCCAGGCCACTTACGACTGTGAGGTGTGCTTCTGCAGCTCTCTTTATAGTTCGGATGGGAAACCTTGGCACACATGATGTTTCAGAACTACATTACCCATGATGCTTTGGCACTCTGAAGTCCAGTTGAGCATCATGGGAAATGTAGTTCTCAAACATCTGGAGGGCCAAGGTTCCCCATCCCTGCTTTATAGTAAACACTTTAGTCACAAGTAATCACTGTGCAGCCCCAGCAGGGACTAATGAAAGTGAACAAACAAATATTCAAAAATAATTTGATTTACATACTTGTGATCATATTGGAAAACTGTATAACAGTACTTTTATATATGGCCTTTGTATTCAGTGTTTACTTCTACTTTAATATGTATGTTAACATGCACTTTTGAACAACTTATCAATTTACTTCTGTTATCTAATTTGCTTTTTTCTTTTGGTATCCTTTGTTGAAATGCATACTTACTGCAGGCTCAGGAGCAGCAGTGCATTACTGGGAGTTAGCTGCTGATTAGTGGCTGCACATATATACCTCTTGCCATTGCCTCACCTGATGTGCTCAGCTAGCTCCCAGTAGTACATTGCTGCTCCTTCAACAAAGGATATACCAAGAGAATAAAACAAATTTGATAATAGAAGTAAATTGGGACGTGGTTTAAATTGTATGCTCTATCTAAATAATGAAAGAAAATGTTTTATTGTCATTTGATTGCTGGTTGCCTCACAGAATCTCACCCATTTGCTTTACTACTGTAATTGACTGAAAGAGCTGTTCATTAAACCTTAGTTTTTCATGATCCATGTGGGTGGAACCTGCATGTTTGGAGGTCTTGTGCATTGCTGGCAGCAGTGAGTTGTTGTGTGCATGACTAGTGTGGAGTGATCCATTTAATAAGAGGGGGTTTTCAAATCTAAAACCATTGCAATAACAGTGAAAGCATACAGGATTGCGTTGCAATTAGTTTTAACCCCTGGCAGCCATAAGGTTAATGTGAGGATTAGGAGGCATGGCTAGTACAATGTTATTACAGTGCCCTTCCATGATTTTATGTACAACTAGCTATATGCATACAAATAAAATATGTGCTTGTGGCTCTTTTCTGAGTCCTAACAATGTGTTTTGCAAATACATCATCTCCTGACTCAATAAAATACCATATAGGTACAGTGAGAAGATAATACAGCCTATTGCATGTATATAAACTCAGCTGCTTAGAATGAAACTCTAAGGTCAGTCTGTTTTGAGTTGAATACTACAATTAGTAGCATTATATTCTTGCATGAATGGTGCTAAAGGCAGTACCCTGATTCATTAAAGGGACAGTATACTGTAAAATAGTTTTTCCCTTATTGTGTTTACAATTGCTTTTTTTATCAACTGCAGAGTAAAAAATGTATTAAAATTAGCTTTTTAAGGTTTATTTGTGTATATTAAAGCTCTGATTTTGTGTTTTGAAGCCACAGCCTAATAAAATAGGTTGAGCTTGTAGGTATAATCAGATCACATTACTGTACCACATTGTGCACATATACCTGCTTCTTTATCTTATATCTGTCCTTAAAACAATCCCCAATACTTTGAGAGAACAATGGAAAATCAACATTTTATTACCTTATCTCTGCATTATCACACTGGGAGTGTAATTTCTTCTGCTGGCTGTGTTTACAAAGCTTATCTATAGCTGGTACGTGCGGCCACAAACTTTCAGAATAGGTGGGGATACCACATGCTAAATTAACAATTTCAAATGCCAATATAAGGGTAAAGGAGCTACTTGTAAACAATTTAATACACTCCAGCAGGTAAAGTGGATCATTGGGAAAAAATTAAAGGGGAGAAAATTTTTGAGTAAACTGTCCCTTTAAGAATTCAGAGTGACAAATCCTTACAGCTACAGTGTTACATTTACAAGTTTGCCAGCTACATGGTATTTTACTGACTAAGGGCTTATTTCCATTGAGCTGTAAAAAATTGAGCCGTAAGCTACCAAAGTGTCCGACAACTAAAAGTAGTTTATGGCTCTATTTTAGTACCAGGTTTCCTTCGAAATATTTTGTGCATTGCGTGCAGTCGCTCTTTTCGTGTAGGTGTAAGTTAACACTGTGTTAACGCTTTCATCTGACGTTGTATTTTTTGAAAATCCATTAGTTGCTATGGAAACACAAACTTACACTATAAAATTTACGCTTAACATCTGAGCTCCTTACTTGTGATCACCTCTAAAGAGAAACAAAAACAAAGATACACTTTTTTATAATACATATTTTTTTAACTATAAGCAAATACTATCTTATATTAATAAAGTGGAAAATATAATTATAATACATGTAATATGTATTGCTGCCCTAGGCATAGGTCTAGATTGAATTTTGTAGATATGTGCATGCATATATTTTTTTTATTTATTTTTTATTCTTTTTCATTTCCAACACTTGTTACAACTATAAACAATCATAATTGTCAAGACATGGTATTAACTACAATAACATTAAGCTTGCACTACAACAGTGTTGGGGTTTTATCTTTTGTTGTTTCCCTTTAATTCTCCTACTTCCCTCCTCATTCCTCTCCCTCAATCTTAGGGAGTCGACTAGCTTGTTGAAGTGTTAACTACCCAAAGTCAGTGTCTCGAACTCCATTCTTTCTACTTTCCCGTATTTCCAGGTTTCTGTTGGTTCACAATTATTATAGATATGTGTCCATATTGCAGGAGTAAAGGTTGTGGAGTGTTATAACCTTGGAGTCAGCTGTTGCCTGGATAAGTGTTCAATATCAGTCTATGATTTTTGACCACCCTAGATAAAGTTGTGTGATTGAAGATCTTTGTGAGATCCCCTCTAGTGTGGTACCATAAGTGTCTTGTATTATCTCCTAATACTCTTATATAGGGCATAACATCCATTGCAAATAATGAGTCTCTGATTTTCCAATAAACTTCTGTCAAAACATTTGTTTCTCTCCCTGTTAACAAACAATCAATCTAATTACAGATCTCTAAACTTTTGATTCACTACTTTGAGGTGTCACTCCTGATTCCCTTCTCCAATCTGTGTTCTCACCATATTTGCTCTTAAAACCTAACTCAGTTAAGTTCTTAAAAGGTAATCTTCCATTTCCCATTCAGTTAAACATTGAGTATGTACTCTGAGTCTTTGAAGGGGTATATAATCTGTTTCTGATGTGTTGAGTCTAGGCTGGGTATGAGGGGCTCCAATTTAGTCATAAAGTGTCTTGTCCGCTGAGCAATGTCCCCTTGTGTGTCTATCTGTTCATACAGCATTCCCTGAGTTGAGGTAGACTAGATGGTTTGTTTGTCAGTCATTGTTTGAGGATACGCTTTCTAGCTTGCAAAATTACATTCTCTACAAACTTTATGTGTGATTTATGCACTACCTGTGTGTGTAGGAAAATTACTGTTTCTAATGTTATCTTGACTTTTTCCTTCGTTATTAGCTCTATCCATCTGTGTATCATGGCCCAAAGTTTTGTCAGCCTTGGGCACTCCCATATCATGTGTATAATGTTTGGGTTGGAATGTTAGCATTTTGGGCACAGGCCAGAGGCATCCTGGTTCCACTTGTGAAACAATCTAGGTGTCACATACGCGTTGTGTATTAGTTTTGTGTGAGATTCATGAACTTCAGCCGATAAATTGGCGTTTCTGACTTTTGTGAAGCTTTGTATAATGTATGAATCCGGGATCACCTTTCCCGACAGTGTGTCCCATGTATTTTGAAGTTGAGTTTTAGTGGATGTATTATTTATAGCTTGAAGGGCACTGTAAGTATAGGAGATAGATGTCATCCCTCCTTTCATCAGGGTCAGAAGTTTATAAATGTCACAGTTCATGTTCGGCATATCCTTTGCTTTTAGGAGGTCAGTCACATAATGCCTCATCTGGAGGAAAGCAAAGTGGGGAGTGTTGGGTATATCAAAGTCTCTTTGCAGTTCTCTAAAGGATCGGATCGATTTTCCATCCTCTAAAAGTAACTTTCTTAGTGTTGTCAGCCCCCCTCTCCTCCCATTGTTTGAAAGGTTTTGTAGTAAACCCCGCCTGGAATTCCGAATTACCCTGAAGAGGCAGATATATGGTGTGTCAGTGTGAGAGTTTTAATGTTTTACAGCTCTCCTTCAATGCCCTTATGGGATGATACAGGAGGGAGAAGGCCCCAACTATGGCCTCAGCCTGTGAGGGTGTGAAGTGAGGAAGCATTTGCAAGGACCATGGTTTAATAATTTCTGTTTCAAGTACATAATTTGTGAAGTGGTTTTTATGTGTCAGCCAATCCATGACATATTTAGATAGGGTTGCCCAGTTGTAATGTTCGATATTTGGTAGGCCGAAACCTCCCAAAATTGTTGGGGTGGTCAGTTTTGAGTAGCTTATTCTGTGTTTCTTTTTGTTCCACAGAAACGTTAAGATGTCTTTGTTTAGGGTTTTGAGGTCTTGCTTATGTGTGAGTTCAGGGAGCATTTGGAGCGTATATAATAGTTTGGGAAATAGTATCATCTTCACTAAGCCCACCCTTCCCGACAAAGTCAATGGAAGGGAAGACCAGTTCAGTAATGTTTGTGTTGTCTTTTAGGAGTGGCCGGTAATTGGATTCATATCATTGGTTAGGATTTCTGGTCAGGATTATACCTAGGTATTTAATTGCATTATTAACTATTTTAAAGTTATATGGTAAACAAAGGGGAAAGGGGGTCTTGGTTCCACAGCCACAGGAGATCTGATTTATCATTATTGATCTGGTATCCAGATATCTTGCCAAAATCAGTAATAATCTGCATTATTTTAGGGTTATTCTTTCTTGGTTCCCGTGCTTGCATATATTTTTATATGTAAAAAGATACTGATATTTCCATAAGAACATAAGTGCAACTATTCATAAACATGGGACAACAATAAATATTTCAAGTTTTTTCTACATTGAAATACTTGCATCGTTTGCAAGTTTTAAAATTTCAATGGGAAATATGTCTCAAAAATCAAATGTTTTCCTCTTTTACACCTAGTTGAGTAGGGTTTAATTTTTTCAATGTATCGACAGCCTCCGACAGTGTATTAATGGTTTGCGCTTTTATTGGGAACCTTATATAAGTTATCGCTTAAAGGGACATAAAACAAGTTGAAATAGAGACAAAATATAATAATATGTACTTTAATTACTTTACCTGCAAATTTATACTGCAGTGCCTCGCCATTAACCCTTTATTTTTAGTTTTTTTAATTGTAAAGCTCTAACTCCCCCCACACATTTCCTTCTATGGCTGTATCTATATCTATTGTTGTTTTGGTAGAATGCAAAAATGCATAGGGATTATTTAATGGAGCATGCCTAGAAGCTGTAATCTCAGTTGAAATACAATGTCTGTGTCTAAACACTTATAAGGGGGGTGGAGTTGGCTTCTCCAGGCAGTTTAGCTATGTAATTCATTTTGCTTATTTTTGAAAATGATTTTAAAATAATTGCCAGCAATTTTTAAACATTTTTTTATGCAAACTATTTTTAATTAATTAGCCCTTTTAGGATATGCACAGATCTCAACCTGTTTTATGTCCCTTTAACGGCTTCTAATACTTTCTATGGGACGCGGAAATATTTAGTGAGGTATATAACGCACCATCAGAAACAGTTGATAAACAAAATTGCTTCCGACACCATATTTATAGGTTTGCAACCTCGCACAATTACGGCTCAATGGAAAGGAGCCCATGGTCGATACGTCTTAGGTTCTGGTCAACATAGATTTAAAAAAAAGAGTCCAGTGCTGCAGTTATTAAAAAAAGATAATAAAAATAAATACAGACATAAAGACCCATGAGACTTTCTCTAAGTGTGTTGGAATCTGTCTTTAAACAAATGATTATTTAAAATCAGTCATAGAAGCTTTAGTATCTAATTATGCTGCATAATTATTTATTATGTAAACATCTATGCTAATTACCATTGCTGGTATTTTTTTCCAAGAAAGCTGGCAACCCTATACTTTAGTGGAATGATTTAGCAGCATATGAGACCATGCCCATACAACATGCCCCCTCAAAAAATGTCCAGGAAAGGACTAATTATTACCATATATATCATAACTTATACTGTCTGTCACACTTTCAATGCCGACTAGCAGACAGAACAAAGCTTAAAGGTGCATGAAACCCATTTTATTTATTTCATGATTCAGATAAAGCATTCAATTTGAAACAACTCTCCAATGTACTTCTATTTTTTTTAATGTTCTTTGTTCTCGTGATATCCATTCATAAAAAGAATACCTAGGTAGGCTCAGGAACAGCAAATCACTACTGGGAGCTAGCAGTATGCTTCTTGTCATTGGCCTTCCTAATGTGCTCAACTAGCTCCTAGTAGTGCATAGCTGCTCCTGCAATAAAGAATATATATACAGTATATATAAAGCATTTTTAATAATAGAAGTAATTTGGAAAGTTTAAAATGGTATGCTTTTTCCTGAAACATGAAAGAAAAAAAATGTGTTTCATGTCCCTTTAACTCTGGAGTTATTCCCTTTTTAAAGATAATTGATGTTCTGGGAACTTCTGTTTCCAGGGATAAACTTAGGAAAACACCCTCAACCTCTCCACAAATGCCAACATTTTTAGCATTTGCTGCTGCACAGCAGAAGAGACAAGGAGCAGCACAGAAATGAGTGATGACCATCCAGAACAGCTTATTATGTCTTGAAATATTCAGGATTCTCTGTATGCACTGTCTGAGCAGCAATCCCAGCTGTCCCTTTCTGGCAGTGGCAGCTTATTGCTGTATGCACACAAGCTCCGCCCCCATTATTCTTGCAGTACTGGTGCCTATTCAGCATTGCTGGAGAATATTTATTTGCCAAAGAGCAGCAGACCACTATTAGAACAGTGCATGGGGAGACCTTGTAGGGGCATAAAACACAAGCATAGGGATAACATAAGAATAAACCTGTAAGGAAGTAACAGTTTTCATATTAAAGCACACTGACACACAGCTCACACACTAACTACACAATCATGGCATTTGCCTGGAGCATCAACAGCAGAAAGCTGCACAGGTTGGGCAAGATAAGTGATGAAAGGGGACCCACGGAGAATAAGGCGCTATCTGATAAACCTTTGGGGAGCAGCCAAGGAAAAACTCTTGTGTTCATGAAACCATATTGAAAATGGTATGTTCCTTTTCTGGGAGAGGATTGAGGCTGCAAAATATTGAGGACCTGAAACAAATTTCTGCTATATAAGATTAATTCATAAGTTTCACCCATATCAATACCCCTGTTTGGAATTTTCCAATACCTAAGATCATACACAGTGGCCAATATTGTTACCACATAAAAATAACAGAAAATCAATTTATGTCTCATTAATCTTGAAATATCTTAATTTAAAAAAAAAAATGAACTCAAAAACAGAATTTCTCAGCAGTTAATTGATTACATATCTGGTTGACGGGCCTGTAACATTGATTGATCCCTTTAGTAGTATAATAGGTGACAAGCGTTTAACTTGATGTACTTCAAAATCATAGAGATATTGTATGTATAAATGTTTTTTTGAGGGATTTAAACAGGGGCGTTATCGGTAAAGTGAGCATTTGTGTTTGTTGTGTTATTGATTTTGCTTGTGTTTATTAATGTAAAGGTGCTTTGTCACTGATACTAGGCTGCCAGGATCAACCCTTCTTCTATTGATTATTGTGTTTTCCCCCAGTTCCCCTGTGTTGCAGTACCTGAGCTTTGCCCTGAAAGAGCTGATCGCTACCCTGCTTTAACCCCTTCAGGCCTTGTCGAGTCCCAGCCGGAATCTTATAGAACTATTCACCGGCTAGAATCTCTAGAGATTCCCGCTGGACTTTAACCTAGATCACTCCAGAAGCCCTTTGCCCCAGAGCTCCGCTCTTCTGGGGACTTGTCATACCTTTGATGGGCATGGTTTGGGGTGATTACTAAGAGGGAGCTCACTCGGGAACCTGGGGTTTTTGACACTTCCCTACCTCATGCTGGTCCTGATTATCTTTTGCTAGACTGCTACTCCGGCCCCCAGCAACGAATCATGTCACCTTTTGGACTGTGACATCTAGGGGCCCGGAGCTCTCCAATGGTACCCTGGAATAGCCGCCGCTCCCTTGGGATCACCCCAAAACTATGACCTAGCTATTGTGGGGATCTCTATATTCCTATGGCCCCTATGGAGGCGCCAGCCTGTCTGGATGGGCGGTGCTCTCTTGATCAGATAAGGCTCTTATCTGATGGCAATTGTGTATATAAGCTGTGTGTTTGTCCCAATAAAGCCTGTTCGTGTTTCACCTTATTACTGGTCTTGTCTGGTTAATAGGGTGGGCTACTTACTATAATCACTTTCCAGTTATACAGCTACAGGTTCCAGGGTGAAGAAAGTCCTTTTGGCGGAGATACCCAGTTGGGGTATCCAGAGTCCGTCACATGCTTATTATTACTTTTGAACTTTAATTGATTGAGACGGTAGAGTTTGGTGATGTTGCTTTCTAATAGATGTGCATTTGTCAATTATTTTGCTAAATGAATGTCAAATATGGCTGCAAATAGCAGCATTTGGCTCTTTTTGGCACCGGATTTATTTATGTGAAAATGCAAAACACAAAGATCTGCATTTGCATGGATCGTTGTGTGTTGCACTTTCAAACGGAAAAGTCTGACACCGGAAAGAAGGAAAAACCAAATTGTTGGGTTATCCAGTAATAAAAAAAAGTGTTGTCTGGGGGTTTATTTGCTAAGAACAATGGCCCTGAATGTGTTAATAATAATTGATCATTTGAATTGTGATAAGAACAAACAGGACTGGCACAGGGACATTTTATGCAAAGACGATATTGAAAAAGTGCTGATAATAAACTATGAAAATGGCTAAATATGATTTAGATGACACCAAAAAGAACTTATTGGCAGTTGGTAACAGGCAGATAATTATCGAATAATAGATTGAGATCAACCTCCAAATTTGAATAACCCAGTTCAGGATCTTTAAACAAACATTCTCATTCAAATATCTTAAAATAATACATGAATTAAAACAAAATAATAGTGCTGTAATGAACCCACACTAGAATAGCAAAATGCCTACACAAGGGCACAAGGCCATTAGACACATAACATTTCTCATTTAGGATATTCATTAACAAAAAATCATCAGTTTTAATACATTTTAAACAACTTTTTTTAGATTAAAAAAGGTTGGCTTCAGTATTTCTTTAAGAAAAGTAAAACCACCGTTTTAATTTCATAGGCAAACCTCAAGGACTGATAAGAGGTCAGGGCAGGCAGCACTGATTTGTGGTCGGCTTTATGCAACAGATAAAAGCAGGCGATCACAATCGGGTTAAAGCACATGATCAGGATAGCCCAACCAAAGAATAGACAGGATCATAACCAGCAGACAAGCAGAGGCAAGAGTGCAAACTGACGCACAATCAAATAGCTAGAAAGGTTTGAAAGTGCACCCAAAGCATTCACACAGACTGTGGTATGTGGGAAGGAAGGGATTAAGAAATGTGCACAAAACGTTTCTCAAAGTAGATGTGGAAAAAAAACAAACATATTATTCCAGTAGGAGTCAGAATTTTCACTTGAATTATTTGAACAATTATGGGGAAAATGACAATTAGTCAAGCCACCAATTTCTTAGGTTTCATGTGAACAACCACACCTTGTCACCTAACGTGTAGGTTGGGGCTAGGTATCTATTACAATCCTCATACCACTTTATCCTGGGATTCAGCACACTGAAGATACTGTCATGGGAATCTGGAATTACAAATGTTTGCGTAAGAAATCCAAATACAACTGAGGAAGCAGATCATAATTGCTAAAGAAAAAAAAAAAGAGATTGCTGGATAGCAGAGCTACACAATGTATGTTAGGCTAATTCTTTGAGTAGAAAATAATCAAACCAATCATTCAGGAGAACAAAATGAGTAGCAATGGAAATATTGTTCGAGAATGTGATTAGTCCATGGTTTGGTCATTAGCTAAACTGAACAAAGGTTTGCAACAAATTACAAAAGTCCTTCCATAATTTAGATCTGAATTTTCTTCAATGTTTGAAGGTAACTTCCTTAGGAACACAGGAAGAAGACAATCTCACAGGTAAAATTTTAATTTTGGTGTTAGCAGGAAAGTGATTGGTATTAATAAAATGAGCAGTTTTACTGAATTTGTACACCACAAAACATAATGATAAATCCCTTGCATTGCAGAAATTTGACAATAAAATCAATAGGAGCTGAAGACCACTTTCTGTTAGGAATGGAATTTGGGTTCAAGAAACATAGTTGGTGTCAAGGAGAAGTCATGCCCTTTGCACAAACAATGACAACCTGAGTGTCTGGCAAGGGAAACTTTATAAACCCTTTTAAGGGTTGGCATGCTTTATTAGTCCAGAGGAAATGCACGTTATTAGATAAGGCTTTTATAAAAAGAAAGCATTTGGATAAAATCCAGAAATTGCAAAAAAGAAAAAAAAATTAATGATGAAAGCAAGCCAGTTGAGGATTTCAGTAACCTTATTTAGTTCTATTTCAATCATTCTGGATGAGTTCTGGAATTAAAGAAAATGTACTTAATCCACTGTGTTTGTCCATAGATGGGAATGTACTGGATAAACATGATATTGAGTTTCAGTAAATCTTAGGGAAAAAATAAGAATATCTCCTAAGTAGGTTATCATGAATTGATCCAAATAACATTTTTGGACGGTAGCTGGAGCCTTACAGAGGCTGAAGTGCATAATGAGGTATTTGGTTTAGCCAAAATAAATTCTCTTTCATTAATCTCACCTATAACATGTACTAAATTATATGCTCCATGAAAAACAAGTCTAGTGAAAATCTTAGCTCTATGGAGACAGTAGGTTTGGAGCTTAGCACTAGTGGATGTCTATTCTTGAGAATGATTTTATTCAACTACAGTCAATACATGAGGCCCAGCTCAAGACATTGTGTTGCCTGGGTCTAAGAGTAAAACAATGCCCCTGAACTCTCTGCACATTACAGTCTAATCCCAACCAGAGTCAGTTCTCAGAGATTAAAAATTCACTATATTAAAAATTCACATGAGAACACGCAGATGAGCATCATATAAGATGAATTTCTCTTTAAAAACATGATTATCTAGAATATGATCTTCCTATGTGCTGTCCCTGTCGAGTGCTATCTGGATCCTATGGACCCACCTAGTCCAATTATAGAGCTGGTCCTGTACAATGAAGGAGAGAATGAGCTTTCCTTAGAACTAAGGTCAGCAGGATATATTGATGATGAATTAACTAACACCTTCCAAAGATTCTTAAATGAAGTTCTTAATTTCTTAGTTCAATTTGATAGCTGTAAGAACAATGAGGGGGTAAAAGATTTCATATTTAACTAAACACTTTAAAGGAACATGAAACCCAAACATTTTCTTTTGTTATTCAAAGTATACCATTTTAATAAAGTTTCCAATTTACTTCTCTTATTAAATTTGCTTTGTTCCTATGGTATTCTTTGTTGAAGAGATGCCTAGGTAGGCATCTAGAGCACTACATGGCAAATGGAAAACACTCTTGCAAAACAGCTGTCATATAGTGCTCCAGAAATGGGCCAGCTCCTAAACAATACATCCCTGCTTTACAACAAAGGATACCAAAAAACAAAGACAAAATGATAGTAGAAGTAAATTAGTAAATGTTGGGTCCCCTATTCCTTTAAAGGGACATTAAACCCAAAAATGTTCTTTCATGATTCAGATAGAGAATACAATTTTAAACAACTTTCTAATTTACTTCTATTATTTAATTTGCTTCCTTCTCTTGTTATCCTTTGCTGAAAGGTTTATCTAGGCAAGCCCATGAGCATCAAAGAACCTTGGTTATAGCTGCTGATTGGTCTCTGCATATAAATACAGATTTTCATTGGCTCACCCATGTGTTCAGTAAAAAAACAGTAGTGCATTGCTGCTCCTTCAACAAATTATACCAAGAGAATAAACCAAATTAGATAATAGAAGTAAATTAGAAAGTTGTTTAAAATTGTATTTTCTATCTGAATCATTAAACATTTGTCCTCTGGTTTAACTTATTGGACTGTACAAAGAGATAATTCAGTTCTGAAGACAAACAAATTGATGAGAATGAAATACAATAAGAATTCCTGCAAATGGTTAGGTTATGTGGCAAGGAAGGCCTAGTAGAGTGGTTGAAGAAAAAACATCAAACTGAATTATTTCCTTGTAAATTCTCTTCTTGTAACTGGAGTAGGAGACATTGAGAATAATAGTTTTTGGAATGGTCTTCAAAGCAGTCTCATCCAAAACCAGAACAAGTTTCTCTTCGAGTGTCTCAAGTAAATTATGAGAGAAGACAAATGATTGCTTGTTAAAATATCCAATAGGTCCATTGTCAATTATTGTGTCTGCCAGCAGGGTCTGTTGTCCCCATTACAAATGTATCTGCCAATTTCTCAAAAAAAAAAAAAAGGTTGTAAAGCTGAAACGCGTAGATGATGATAATCTGTTTCTAACTCCAGGATCAGAGCGCTCTGATGAGTTCTATGCAACAAGTGTTTGATATAATCACGTTGGATACTTTGCATACTTGCTATACTTTACTCAAAGATCATCTTACATCAACCTGGTAATCCGCTCCTTCCATTTGTTCATTCGCAACCTGTGACTTGAACACGTGACCCGGATCTAGGATCTCGAACAAGTAACGCGCAGTAAAGAATGGCAGAGTCTTGAAAGGTGATACACCGGACGCCAGATCTAAGGGAATCCAAGTCACGGAACATAAGAGCGGAGAAATCGATAGTGATTTTGGATTCCGGGGAAAGTGAGAGTCGCAGACTCAGCGGACAGCAGGAACGTAAAGTATTGAAGCTAAGTGTATCACACTATATTGCATTTATCAAAAGCAGAACTTTCACCCATACCCCTCCTCACATGCTACTCACATGGGAATACCATTTCAGATCATTTGCTAGCAGTGACTCATGAAATTGTTATAGATCAATTGTTTTAGAACACGTTTGGACATTTAGGGTCCCATTCCCAGAAAACCCACGTCTTTTTTGATTGATTTTTAGGGGCTGTTTTTTACACATTTTTTTAACATTTTAAACCACCGGTGGTCATATGTAACACTGTTGTCAATTAATAAACTTATGTTGTATGTATGTATTGCATAAGATTTTTTTGCAATTTTATATACGGTATAGAGTTTTTTGTTTACCAGTGTTTTTCCTTAGCACTATCGATCTCCTATATAGCTGCTTTCTTGTAGCGCTCCCCTCATGTGTTAACTTTAATTTGTATTCATTGAAGTGATTGGGATTTCACTTTGCTAGGGGAAGCTTAGCTATATTTATAAGATTTTTTTAATTGGTGTGTGAATACCTAGGACATTTTGGGTAAAATATCTTCCTTTTTTACATAGAGATGTTCAGGTGATATTTTCTAGTCAGCTTTTTACAGCTATGCTGCATCACTTTCAAGTGTTTCAACATTTGGGTATCATGTCCCTTTAAAGCAAGACTCACCCACTGGTCAGGGCAGATAGCTGGTCAATTTCAGGCAACTGGTCAAGACAGTCAGAACAGGTTTGGGGTTGAGTTCAGGATCGTGCGTATCAGGCAAGTAGGGGCTTGTTTACAAGTGAGCACTATGTCACTCAAAATAGCTAGCTAGGTGCAAAAGTGCAGTGTGCATCAAGGCAGAAATGTACACCTGTCAGTAGAAGAGATCCTGAGCGATAAGTATTAGAACAGAAGCACACATAGACTTGCACTGGCTGAAAAGGGACGTGATGTAAGTTGGCAGACAATTGTACCCTGGTTCGAGAAATGTTAGTAGTGGTCATGACAAATACATAAAAACTTCATACACCGCTTAAAGGGACATAATAAGAAACAGTATAGCAATGTATTTATTATATGAGTCATAGTCTCCTTTATGACTGTAAGATTACATTCAGAGTATCAATGATCTGAAGCAACATGTCACCAGCAGAACATATATGCCGGGGGATGGGGGGATACACTAAAAGACTGCAAAAGAGACCATTAAAGGACAAATTGTAAACTACATGATTTAAAACCTTCAAATCTGAGAATTGAGAATAATTATGCAATGAAAACTGCAGCTTAATTTTGACAAATGAGCATAATACTTTATGTTTATTCATTTCACTGATTTCCCTGTCCCCCGAGCAAAAGAATCCTTGCTAACCAATCACAAACTAATATTTTGCAGGTGAGAGAGACTAGGGAAGCCTGCCCTTATCTCCTCCCTTCAAGGGATAGTAAACTCATTTTTTTTTCTTTCATGATTCAAATAGATCATGCAATAGTAAGCAACTTTCTAATTTACTCCTATTATCAAATTATTTATTTGTTCTCTTTATTTGAAACAGTAGGAATGGAAGCTAAGGTGCCAGCCCATTTTTGGTTCTGCACCCTTGCTAGCATTTGCTGATTGGTGGCTACATTTAGCCAAGCAAGTGCAACCCAGGGCTGAACCAAAAAAATAGGTGTGCTCTTAAACATACATTCCTGCTTTTCAAATAAAGATACCGAGAGAAGGTAAAAAAATTGATAATAGGAGGAAATTAGAAAGGTGCTTAAAATTGCATGCTCTATCTGAATCATGAAAGAAAAAATTTGACTTTAGTATCCCTTTAAGGTGGTTTAGCACTGATTCAGCTTAGTTACTATTGAAAAGAATGCTTTTCCAATCATAATTGTTGATGCAAAAGTTATAATCCAACTTTTACAAACATGTGACTGCTGAGAATCTTAGGGGGAAGGTGAAGTAAACAAAAACTTACATAAATTGCCTAAAAGTATCAATCCAAACCTTTCTTGGAGAAATTGAAACAAGCACAATTTTTAGATGCGTTTTACAGCAAATGGCAGCAAAATAAATAATGAATGCATATTGCAATAATGTTTCACTTGAAATAATGAAACATTTCATATGTTGCTGAAATGTGAAGTTTAATGGTCCTTTAAAGGAGGAACACAGAGAATGTCTTGCAACACAGCAGAATGTCCCATTTATACAACCAACAGGTGTGGCTGAACAAATATGGATGCAGCATGTAAAAAATGCACAAAACATAAATTTCTGTTCCTCATATTATATTGGTCAATTGTTCAGCTGCTATACAAGTTTACCCAGATGCCCATATGACGGCTGGAAAACTGGCAAGGTTAGTACAGCCTGGGCAACTTTGCAAAACCGTATACAATATGGAACATTAAACACTTTAAGATATAAAATGTTTATATGAAGTTAAAAAAACAACAACTTTCAATGTTTTATTATTTATTTTTTCCTCTTTTCCTGAAATGTAATTTTGACTTTACTGCTATATTCTGCACAGTTATTGGTTGCACTCTTTAGTGACTTATTTATTACTGGCCCTGGTTGGCCTCAACAAAGAAGGAAACCTTTATTGACAATAAAACTTTACAATTATTTTTTTAATTTAACAACTAATATAATTAAAAAAAATTTGTATATTATTATAAAGGCTAATTGTTGCTTTGAATACATCATTTTATCTAACATTTTTTAGTGTTTACTGTCCTTTTGACCAAAAACTTTCCATAGCTGGTCCTTTATATAAACATAGGCGTGAGCATCTATCATGAAACCTTACCACATGGCCAGTGTATATAACAGAGACTTTGGAATGTCAAAAACATATCTGGCAGGACTGGACCTATGTGTAAGTACAAGGTACAGAAAGGTCAAAAACGTCCTTGTATAGAATTAATTTATTTTCAGACTCTTTACAAAAGTATATTCATAATAAACTAAAAGGTAATTCAACTACTGAGCTCTCTGAAAGTCAGTGTTTTATAGTGAAGACATTTCAATAAACAAGAAAAAAACAAGACAGGATTATGTTGGATACAGAGACTGTGAATTAAGGATACATGGAAACAGAGGGAGTAAATGTCAGCTCTCTGAAGTGCAGGATGTCGAAATTCTGACCTTCCTAAAAATATCCATAGTGTGACGTCAGGACAAAAGCCCTTGACGTTGGTTAGTGTTGAAAGGAGTCTGCACAAGGGCAATAGGATAGATTATGTGTTGCATTCACAGTTAGCATACAGGTAGTATTTGCAAACAATTGTTGTGTCTGTATCCAGGTTACAGTCACATGGAAAACAGTTTAACTATTCACCTTTGGCAATGAAATCTATGGATGTGTACAGTAGAAGCTTTTAAATATAATAAAGAAACTATGACTGGTGTTTAAAGTGCAAAGGTATTAAATAATACAGTGGCAGCTCAGGGAGTACGTCTTTTCTCACAAACAGTAGTAGCTACTTGCATATACCTGGCTGCAATGAGGATTTCACCTTGATATGGTGACAACAGTAAATAAATGCTAGATATAATGACTTATTCAAAGAAAGGATAAGCCTGACTCTGCAGATGTATTATTTTTTATTATGTTAGTCTTTTTTTTTTTTAAAAAAGAAGGGTAAAGTTTTAGTTTATTTAAAGTAACGGGGAACACCATGTTGGAACCTAGGCATCTCTTTTTTCTTTCATGTAATTAGCAAGAGTCCATGAGCTAGTGACGTATGGGATATACATTCCTACCAGGAGGGGCAAAGTTTCCCAAACCTCAAAATGCCTATAAATACACCCCTCACCACACCCACAAATCAGTTTTACAAACTTTGCCTCCTATGGAGGTGGTGAAGTAAGTTTGTGCTAGATTCTACGTTGATATGCGCTCCGCAGCAGGTTGGAGCCCGGTTTTCCTCTCAGCGTGCAGTGAATGTCAGAGGGATGTGAGGAGAGTATTGCCTATTTGAATGCAGTGATCTCCTTCTACGGGGTCTATTTCATAGGTTCTCTGTTATCGGTCGTAGAGATTCATCTCTTACCTCCCTTTTCAGATCGACGATATACTCTTATATATACCATTTCCTCTACTGATTCTCGTTTCAGTACTGGTTTGGCTTTCTACTACATGTAGATGAGTGTACTGGGGTAAGTAAGTCTTATTTTCTGTGACACTCTAAGCTATGGTTGGGCACTTTTATATAAAGTTCTAAATATATGTATTCAAACATTTATTTGCCTTGACTCAGGATGTTCAACGTTCCTTATTTCAGACAGTCAGTTTCATATTTGGGATAATGCATATGAATAAATCATTTTTTCTTACCTTAAAAATTTGACTTTTCCCTGTGGGCTGTTAGGCTCGCGGGGGCTGAAAATGCTTCATTTTATTGCGTCATTCTTGGCGCGGACTTTTTTGGCGCAAAAAAAAATTCTGTTTCTGGCGTCATACGTGTCGCCGGAAGTTGCGTCATTTTTGACGTTTTTTTGCGCCAAAGGTGTCGGCGTTCCGGATGTGGCGTCATTTTGGCACCAAAAGCATTTAGGCGCCAAATAATGTGGGCGTCTTTTTTGGCGCTAAAAAAATATGGGCGTCACTATTGTCTCTACATTATTTAAGTCTCATTATTTTGTGCTTCTGGTTGCTAGAAGCTTGTTCACTGGCATTTTTTTCCCATTCCTGAAACTGTCATTTAAGGAATTTGATCAATTTTGCTTTATATGTTGTTTTTTCTATTACATATTGCAAGATGTCCCACGTTGAAGCTGAGTCAGAAGATACTTCTGGAAAATCCCTGCCTGGTGCTGGAGCTACCAAAGCTAAGTGTATCTGCTGTAAACTTTTGGTATCTGTTCCTCCAGCTGTTGTTGTCATGACAAACTTGCTAATGCAGATAATATTTCCTTTAGTACTGTTACATTACCTGTTGCTGTTCCATCAACATCTAATACTCAGAGTGTTCCTGATAACATAAGAGATTTTGTTTCTAAATCCATTAAGAAGGCTATGTCTGTTATTCCTCCTTCTAGTAAACGTAAAATGTCTTTTAAAACTTCTCATTTTTCAGATGAATTTTTAAATGAACATCATCATTCTGATACTGATATTGGTTCTTCTGATTCAGAGGATTCTGTCTCAGAGGTTGATGCTGATAAATCTTCATATTTATTTAAAATGGAATTTATTCGTTCTTTACTTAAAGAAGTCTTAATTGCATTAGAAATTGAGGATTCTAGTCCTCTTGATACTAAATCTAAACGTTTAGATAAGGTTTTTAAATCTCCTGTAGTTATTCCAGAAGTTTTTCCTGTCCCTGGTGCTATTTCTGAAGTAATTTCCAGGGAATGGAATAATTTGGGTAATTCTTTTACTCCTTCTAAACGTTTTAAGCAATTATATCCTGTGCCATCTGACAGATTAGAATTTTGGGACAAAATCCCTAAGGTTGATGGGGCTGTCTCTACTCTTGCTAAGCGTACTACTATTCCTACGGCAGATGGTACTTCCTTTAAGGATCCTTTAGATAGGAAAATTGAATCCTTTCTAAGAAAAGCTTACTTGTGTTCAGGTAATCTTCTTAGACCTGCTATATCTTTAGCGGATGTTGCTGCAGCTTCAACTTTTTGGTTAGAAGCTTTAGCGCAACAAGTAGCAGATCATAATTCTCATAGCATTATTATTCTTCTACAACATGCTGATAATTTTATTTGTGATGCCATCTTTGATATCATTAGAGTTGATGTCAGGTATATGTCTCTAGCTATTTTAGCTAGAAGAGCTTTATGGCTTAAAACTTGGAATGCTGATATGTCTTCTAAGTCTACTCTGCTTTCCCTTTCTTTCCAGGGTAATAAATTATTTGGTTCTCAGTTGGATTCTATTATCTCAACTGTTACTGGAGGGAAAGGAACTTTTTTACCACAGGATAAAAAATCTAAAGGTAAATTTAGGTCTAATAATCGTTTTCGTTCCTTTCGTCACAACAAGGAACAAAAGCCTGATCCTTCATCCTCAGGAGCGGTATCAGTTTGGAAACCATCTCCAGTCTGGAATAAATCCAAGCCTTTTAGAAAACCAAAGCCAGCTCCCAAGTCCACATGAAGGTGCGGCCCTCATTCCAGCTCAGCTGGTAGGGGGCAGATTACGTTTTTTCAAAGAAATTTGGTTCAATTCCGTTCACAATCTCTGGATTCAGAACATTGTTTCAAAAGGGTACAGAATTGGCTTCAAGATAAGGCCTCTTGCAAAAAGATTTTTTCTTTCCCGTGTCCCAGTAAACCTAGCGAAGGCTCAAGCATTTCTGAAATGTGTTTCAGATCTAGAGTTGGCTGGAGTAATTATACCAGTTCCAGTTCTGGAACAGGGGCTGGGGTTTTATTCAAATCTCTTCATTGTACCAAAGAAGGAGAATTCCTTCAGACCAGTTCTGGATCTAAAAATATTGAATCGTTATGTAAGGATACCAAAGTTCAAAATGGTAACTGTAAGGACTATCCTGCCTTTTGTTCAGCAAGAGCATTATATGTCCACAATAGATTTACAGGATGCATATCTGCATATTCCGATTCATCCAGATCACTATCAGTTTCTGAGATTCTCTTTCCTAGACAAGCATTACCAGTTTGTGGCTCTACCGTTTGGCCTAGCTACAGCTCCAAGAATTTTTACAAAGGTTCTCGGTGCCCTTCTGTCTGTAATCAGAGAACAGGGTATTGTGGTATTTCCTTATTTGGACGATATCTTGGTACTTGCTCAGTCTTCACATTTAGCAGAATCTCATACGAATCGACTTGTGTTGTTTCTTCAAAATCATGGTTGGAGGATCAATTTACCAAAAAGTTCATTGATTCCTCAGAAAAGGGTAACCTTTTAAGGTTTTCAGATAGATTCAGTGTCCATGACTCTGTCTTTGACAGACAAGAGATGTCTAAAGTTGATATCAGCTTGTCAAAACCTTCAGTCACAATCATTCCTTTCGGTAGCTTTATGCATGGAAATTCTAGGTCTTATGACTGCAGCATCGGACGCGATCCCCTTTGCTCGTTTTCACATGCGACCTCTTCAGCTCTGTATGCTGAACCAGTGGTGCAGGGATTACACAAAGATATCTCAATTAATATCTTTAACACCGATTGTACGACACTCTCTGATGTGGTGGACAGATCACCATCGTTTAGTTCAGGGGGCTTCTTTTGTTCTTCTGACCTGGACTGTAATTTCAACAGATCTTGTCCGGATGGCCTCTTGCCAACCGTGGACTCTTCCGTTAAGACCAGACCTTTTGTCGCAAGGTCCTTTTTTCCATCAGGATAAATTTAAAGGTATGGAGATTGAACGCTTGATTCTTAGTCAAAGAGGTTGCTCTGACTCTGTGATTAATACTATGTTACAGGCTCGTAAATCTGTATCTAGGGAGATATATTATAGAGTCTGGAAGACTTATATTTCTTGGTGTCTTTCTCATCATTTTTCCTGGCATTCTTTTAGAATTCCGAGAATTTTACAATTTCTTCAGGATGGTTTGGATAAAGGTTTGTCTGCAAGTTCCTTGAAAGGACAAATCTCTGCTCTTTCTGTTCTTTTTCACAGAAAGATTGCTAATCTTCCTGATATTCATTGCTTTGTACAAGCTTTGGTTCATATAAAACCTGTCATTAAGTCAATTTCTCCTCCTTGGAGTTTGAATTTGGTTCTGGGGACTCTTCAAGCTCCTCCGTTTGAACCTATGCATTCGTTGGACATCAAATTACTTTCTTGGAAAGTTTTGTTTCTTTTAGCTATCTCTTCTGCCAGACGAGTTTCTGAATTATCTGCTCTTTCTTGTGAGTCTCCTTTTCTGATTTTTCATCAGGATAAGGTGGTGTTGCGAACTTCTTTTAAATTTTTACCTAAGGTTGTGAATTCTAACAACATTAGTAGAGAAATTGTGGTTCCTTCATTGTGTCCTAATCCTAAGAATTCTAAGGAGAGATCATTGCATTCTTTGGATGTTGTTAGAGCTTTGAAATATTATGTTGAAGCTACTAAGAATTTCCGAAAGACTTCTAGTCTATTTGTTATCTTTTCCGGTTCTAGGAAAGGTCAGAAGGCCTCTGCCATTTCTTTGGCATCTTGGTTGAAATCTTTAATTCATCATGCTTATGTCGAGTCGGGTAAAACTCTGCCTCAAAGGATTACAGCTCATTCTACTAGGTCAGTTTCTACTTCCTGGGCGTTTAGGAATGAAGCTTCGGTTGATCAGATTTGCAAAGCAGCAACTTGGTCTTCTTTGCATACTTTTACTAAATTCTACCATTTTTATGTGTTTTCTTCTTCTGAAGCTGTTTTTGGTAGAAAAGTACTTCAGGCAGCTGTTTCAGTTTGAATCTTCTGCTTATAATTTCATTTTTTTTTCATTATAAAATTTAAACTTTATTTTGGGTGTGGATTATTTTTCAGCGGAATTGGCTGTCTTTATTTTATCCCTCCCTCTCTAGTGACTCTTGCGTGGAAAGATCCACATCTTGGGTAGTCATTATCCCATACGTCACTAGCTCATGGACTCTTGCTAATTACATGAAAGAAAACATAATTTATGTAAGAACTTACCTGATAAATTAATTTCTTTCATATTAGCAAGAGTCCATGAGGCCCACCCTTTTTTGTGGTGGTTATGATTTTTTTGTATAAAGCACAATTATTCCAATTCCTTATTTTTTATGCTTTCGCACTTTTTTCTTATCACCCCACTTCTTGGCTATTCGTTAAACTGATTTGTGGGTGTGGTGAGGGGTGTATTTATAGGCATTTTGAGGTTTGGGAAACTTTGCCCCTCCTGGTAGGAATGTATATCCCATACGTCACTAGCTCATGGACTCTTGCTAATATGAAAGAAATTAATTTATCAGGTAAGTTCTTACATAAATTATGTTATCGCTCTCTTTTGCTGAGGACAATTAAGTACAGATATAAAACAAGCAATAAAATGTACAAACACTGAACTGTGCAAGCAATGACCATGGAATATGACTCTCTTAGAGGGTTTCCCTCAAGCATTGTTTGCACATATTAATTGTTTAGACAATTAATGACCTGTTTTATGTTTGTCACTAATTGTTCTCAGCAGCAGAGATTAGAACAGGGAAACCTAATTTTAAACATGGTGATGTCCACTACTTAAAGGGACAGTTTACCTAAAATGTTTCTCTCCTTTAATTTGTTTGTTTACCTGTTGGAGTGTATTAAATTGTTTACAAATTACCCTTTATATTGGTATTTGAAATAGCTTATTTAGCTTGTAGTATCTCTACCTATACTGAAAGTTTCTATACCTAGGTATAGGCTATTGACAAACTATGTGAACACAGACAGCAGAAGAAATTACACTCACATTGGTAGGTGGAAGAGATAAAGCTCTAAAATGTTCATTTTCAATTGTTCTGTCTAAGTGTTGTACAAAGACAGAGATAAGAAATTGAAGCTTTTCAATTAAAAAGACAAAGATATATATATATATATAAAATGGTGTTTTGCTCATTGAAGACACAGCTCATGTAAATCCTTATCAATTTCTTTATACACAGAGGTGTCCTTATCGTATCTCTCTGTCTATACCCAAAACCAATACGTATAGAGTACAATTTAAATAAGCATTTTAGAACCTGTCTCTTCCACCCCCAATGAGCTGCTGTTGATTCTTGTTTGCATGGCCTTTCTTTAGAAAATAAAACTATTGTTTCAAGCAAAATCAGATATTTCAAATGAGAAATAAAGGTACATGATATATTTGTAAACAATGTAATACACTGTGGCAGGTAAAATAGATAATTTGGAACACAATCAAGTACAGCACAATGTATTTTAAAGAAAAGAGGGACAGAATAAATAATGGAAGTATATTTAAAGGGGCAGTCTACAATAGAATTTTTATTGTTTTAAAAGATAGACAATCCCTTTATTACCCATTCCCCAGTTTTGCATATCCAACACAGTTATATTAATTTACACGTTTTACCCCTGTGATTACCTTGTATCTAAGCATCTTCTGACAGCCCCCTGATCACATGACATTTTATTTATTATATTTTGACTTGCATTTTAGCATTTAGCTGTGTTGTGCTGACTCCACGGGCACAAACACAATGTTATTTATATGGCCCACATGAACTAGCAGTCTCTTGTTATGAAAAGCGAATAAAAAAACATGTGATAAGAGGCTGTCTGTAATGGTTTACAAACAGGCAGAAATTTACAGGTGTAAATGTTATAAAGTAGATTAATTTAACTGTGTTGGTTGTGCAAAGCTGGGGAATGGGTAATAAAGGCATCATCTATCTTTTTAAACAATAACAGTTTTAGTGTTGACTGTCCCTTTAACCCCTTAACACCACACGTTGTACAGGGTACGTCAGACACAAACTGGTCGTTAGGGGTTTAAAGCGGCTGGTAGTATTCCTGATCGCTTCCAGTTGCTTTCAAGGTATTGCCGTGATGCCTCGATATTGAGGCCGGGAGCGTGCACGGATGTGGGCACGCACACGGGGGCGGGAGCGGGTGGGAGCCCTACACTATGGAACAGTGTAAATGAAAGGAGGGAGAGGAGGGGGACATTTTTTATCTAAGGGATCTGGGAGGGGGTGGGGGTTGGCTATTGAGGGGGGGAAGCTACACTTCAGAAAAACAAATAATAAATAAATAAAATAAAAAAATATTTTTTTAAATTTGTATGCAAACTGGGTACTGGCAGACAGCTGCCAGTACCCAAGATGGCGGACAATAAGGTTGAGGGGGAGTGTTAGAGAGCTGTTTGGGGGGGATCAGGGAGGTTGGGGGCTAAGAGGGGATTGTGGGGTGGGGGAGGGAAGAGAGCTGTTTGAGAGGGGTCAGGGAGGGATCAGGGGGCGTGATGTGTCAGGTGGGAGGCTGATCTCTACACTAAAGCTAAAATTAACCCTACAAGCTACCTAATTAACCCCTTCACTGCTGGGCAATGCAAGTGGGGTGCACAGCGGCATTTAGCAGCCTTCTAATTACCAAAAAGCAATGCCATATATGTCTGCTATTTCTGAACAAAGGGGATCCCAGAGAAGCATCTACAACCATTTGTGCCATAATTGCACAAGCAGTATGTAAATAATTTCAGTGAGAAACCTAAAGTTTGTGAAAAAGTGAGCATTTTTTTTTATTTGATCGCATTTGGAGGTGAAATGGTGGTATGAAATATACCAAAATGGGCCTAGATCAATACTTTGGGTTGTCTACTACACTAAAGCTAAAATTAACCCTACAAGCTCCATAATTAACCCCTTCACTGCTTGGCATAATACACGTGTGGTGCGCAGCGGCATTTAGCGACTTTCTAATTACCAAAAAGTAACGCCAGAGCCATATATGTGTGCTATTTCTGAACAAAGGGGATCCCAAAGAAGCATTTACAACCATTTGTGCCATAATTGCACAAGCTGTTTGTAAATAATTTCAGTGAGAAACCTAAAGTTTGTGAAAAAGTTTGTGAAAAAGTGAGCATTTTTTTTTTATTTGATCGCATTTGGCGGTGAAATTGTGGCATGAAATATACCAAAATGGGCCTAGATCAATACTTTGGGTTGTCTACAAAAAAATATATAAACTTGTCAAGGGATATTCAGGGATTCCTGACAGATATCAGTGTTCCAATGTAACTAGCGCTAATTTTGATAAAGAATGTTTTGGAAATAGCAAAGTGCTACTTGTATTTATTGCCTTAACTTGCAAAAAAAGCAAAGAACATGTTATAATTTAGGTTGTTTTTTGGTGGTTGTAGATGTGTAACAGATTTTGGGGGTCAAAGTTAGAAAAAGCGTGTTTTTTTCAATTTTTTCATCATATTTTATAATTTTTTTATAGTAAATTATTACATATGATGAAAATAATGGTATATTTAGAAAGTCCATTTAATGGTGAGAAAAACAGTATATAATATGTGTGGGTACAGTAAATAAGAGGAAAATAACAGCTAAACACAAACACAGCAGAAAAGTAAAAATAGCCCTAGTCCTTAAGATTAAGACGATTTAAAAATGGTCTTGTCCTTAAGGGGTTAAAGTTGTTTTTGCTACACATTATTAGACATTTTATAATACAATCTCATACAATTAAAGGGACACTGAACTCATATTTTTTCTTTCATGATTCAGATAGAGCATGCAAATTTAAGCAACTTTCTAATTTACACCTATGATCAATTTTTCTTCTTTCTCTTACTTTCTTTATTTGAAAAAGAAGGCATCTAAGCTATTTTTTTGGTTCTGGACCATGGAAAGCACTTGTTTATTGGTGGGTGAATTTATCCACCAATCAGCAAGAACACAGTGTGTTCACCAAAAATGGGCCAACATCTAAACTTACATTCTTGCATTTCAAATAAAGATATCAAGAGAATGAAGAAAATTTGATAACAGGAGTAAATTTGAAATTTGCTTAAAATTGCATGCTCTATCTGAATCACGAAAGAAAAAATTTGGGTTCAGTGTCCCTTTAAATGAGGTTACAAATAAGAGATAAAAGCCCAAATCCTAATGTGTAATAAAAAATAATTGAGTGCACTTTCATTATTTATTTTCCACATGTTGGTAACACTACAAAATTGTCCCCCCCCCAGTAACAATAAGGGCTGGACCCTATCCTGACTTAGAACTTGGTATCTGCAACACCCTACATATTAATTGTTTGATCAGTATAGGAGCTCATTTACCTGTTCCTAACGCACCACATCAAAGGAAACAAGGTAAACAATACTTGAGTATTTTTTAAGGAGTGTGTTAGCTAACTGCAAAACCATGGAAAATTGTGCTAACAAACTTATAGTTTAAAAACATACAGAATATTTATTTTCTATTCAGATACTTTGCAATGTAGTGCTTAATTACTTATATATAGTATACATGCACAAAAATGACATTCATTTCCCTTTAATACAACTATAGTTTTATTTTCCTGCACACATTTATTAGCCTTTTCGTTTCTAGGTGTTCAGCCATGGATTCACAAGAGTTTAAAAGAGATCTAGCTCTTTAGTGTGTGTGGTCATACTATTTATGGATTTTTTTTAAGCTGCTGCATGTTCACCTGTTTATCCGCAGGATGCACAGGGAATGTGGTAAAACGCTCAGATGGGATGTTAGTTGGCTTGGGTGCGCCATATGCACACGCCTGTCACCACTTTGAAAGGGAGCAGTCCTAGTAGTAATGCGACAGTCTCTGTACATGAACAGGCAGGATGTAAGGAGTCATATTAGGAGAGGGAAGACCAACACAGGATACAAATTCCTGCCCTTATTCATCACACTAATTACCTGTATGCTATCCATCTGTCAGTACAACTGACCTTCTAACCATATGTAGACCTATACGTAGTTCTGTTCTGTCCAAACTTCCTTAAATATGTTAAGCTTATTATCAACATAAAGATTAATAATAAAAAAACTAAATACAAATATGTAGAACATAAGTATTCAATAAAATGCACACTTACAAACTTTTGTATACATCCAATTGCAATATCTCTTATCTATACATTTGTTTTCTATGTCTATGCATATTTGCAATTTAATATTTACATATGCTCCTCTCTGTTTAAGATATAATTTGTGGATGAACAGAAAGGGTTAATGATTCATGAAATGTACTGTTAAACAAAGTGGTAGGAACAAATTTTGTAAGGGAAGATGAGATAACCTGGGATATACGCAAAGCTTTATTCTACTTGTAACATGCCATTTCATTGCTTGTACTAACCAATGTCTCAACCATTTTCATTGGCTGGTGCTCATGCAGAGAAATCCTTTATTTGGCCCATGAGGGGTACTTGAGGACTGGAATTGAGAAGAACTGCCTTAGCTTATACTGTATAACAAATCTCTAGTAGCATAAAGTAGTCTAATGTGTTAGAGCATTTTACAATTGCACTACTGCTTGAACAGCTAATAGGATAATAAAACATAGCTAAAGTCAGCTTCTGACTGTCAATGCATTGCTAAACCTGAGTTGAACATGACTAGTGATTGATTGGAGGCCATGTTAATCTCAGGATTGCTTTTCCCCTCTGGGGGGGGGGGGGTTATCATAATTAATACATTATACAGGTCAGTTTTCATTTACAGTATGTATTAACATACATATGGCTTGAATAACTTTTTTTTTGTTTTTATTGCATTTTTGAATTTATTTATAAATGTAATATTTAGTGCTGCCCTAGGCATAGGTCTAGTATTAATTTTGGAAATATGTGCTTGATTATTTTTTTATATGTAGTTACATATTGATATTTAAAGTGAAAGTAAATCCTAGCATTTTACAAATGCTAGGATTTACTATTGAAACAAATAAAGGACACTTTAATTCATGAAGTATAAGATACTTTATGTAGAAAGCTCCTTTATTTGATTTAATTGATCGCTGCTCTTACAGCAGCCCATGGCTAATAATTTTTTTGGGCTAAGAGGTGGCGTTTTCACCTCTTATCCAATACCCGTGCAGTAAATCCGGCTCCCATGGGCGCCAAGCCGGATTTACCGCACAATTTACTTTCACTTTAAATAGGTACATAACTCCAACTCGTCCTATACCTGGGCCAGCAATAAATATTACATATTACAATAAATTTATAAAGTGAAACTCTTGCATTGTTTGAAAACTTTAATATCTCAATGGAAAACAGGCCTTACACCTGGTTGAGCATGCTGTAATGTTTGAGAATTTATCGACAGCTTCCGGCAGTGTTCTAAGTGTTTGCACGTTCAATGAAAATTGGATGTAAATTAGTGCTTTTTTACTTCAATTATTTTTTAAGGGATAAGTAATTTTTTCACCTGCCGGTAATGGTGGAAAACGCGCCATCGAAAACTGTTGATAAGTGTTATGGCTTCAGAAAGCATTTTTTATTTTGTGGAAACGAGCCCATAGTTTCTGCACTTTATCTTATGCGTAAAATGTGCTTGTTCCTCTTTTGTATACCATTACACAATTCAATATATATTTATCTTTCTTCTTTTTGTTTTCCTGATCTATGATAGTCATATTCTCTGGCCAGTGAATCTAGCATCACCGTCCATAACCCTACAACTGCTAAGTCTTCAGCATTTTCCCTTTTGATCTATAAAAGAAAATTGCCGGAGCACTAAGTCACTGAAGAGGATGCTGGAAGCACTGTCGGTAATACCCTGAGTGATGTAGTTGCTGGGCCTAAGGCGTCTGAATCTCAACCTCTTCTCAAATAATCGCTCTTACTGTATCTAATGAAGGGAACATCTGACTGCAGAACACAAGGTCAGAGCGACCTGCGGAAGGAAGAGAGGCTTCCGTTCTGCTGTACACTGCGTCCTTTGTCAGTCCAGGATGTGTCTCACTCACAATAGCAGCTTACGGAGTACGGGAAGCCAGGGCACAAAAAAGGGAATGTGAACCCAATTAATAGATCTCTTCATGAAGGCACACTCCTTAGTATGTGCAGTACAAAGCAATGCCAAGTATAGTACTAAAATGAATCTTTTATTCTCACAGACACATGTATTACAAGTCTAGAGTGTGAATTAGCCAGCACTTGCATTAATGCTGAGTGACCCCATGATTGTATATTAGCAGCACAGACTCAGAAAGTGTTGGGGCTACAATAGTAAGCTCTTGACTGTGGATTATTAGCACAGGAACAGACAGTGCTGGATTTCTGTGTATTGTAGAGAGTGTTCTTGAAAATGTATCATCAGTAAAGGCTCTGGATGAGCTTATCTGAATAATGAAGCGTGCTGGGGATTATACGCACCCCTATTACTGTAGCATGCTTAGACCTAAAAGCTGTCAGCTCCAATGAATTTGCAAGGTATTAAAAATTAAGCTTTCAAACTAGTACCTCCAACACTCCAAATTGTATGATCCAGAACCACCCATGGTTTAGTGTAATGCAGCGTGATTTCCTACTTACAAAAATGATCAAGACAAACAAAAACAACTGTGCTGGTTTCTGTAGATTTATATCTGTTATGGACTCACCTACTGTTTAAAGAAGACGGCCTAAGTAATGTAGGGCTACTGCCTAAAAATTGATTATTGGGGCTATTCCAGACAGTGACACATTTCTATCCAATGTCCTGTACAAAGTGAGGAAGAGCAACACTTCCTCCTTCTGTATTATGTTTTTTTTTTTGCTTAGTATGTTTTATGTATGTATATACAGGGTCATTATAGTTCCCCTACTTATGTATGCAGTACTACAGAGTTTGGCAGTCCTTTAGCATTAAATGACAATTATAATAACACACAATGACCTCCAGAAAGCTGATAATCATGACATGCACAGAAAGTACTTGGATTGTATTAATCATAGAGTGGTCTTGTGACAGCAGTCTGTCAGGATTGCAATCAGCAGTGCTGGGATCCTAAGACATTTCCATATGTCTATGAGGACAGGCTCAGTTCGGGATTTACAGTTAAAGGTAACATGAAACCCCCATTTTTTTCATGATTCGGATAGAGAATACCATTTAAAAAAAAGTTTCCAACTTTAACCCCTTAACGACCGAGGACGTGCAGGGTACGTCCTCAAAAAAAAAGGCAGTTAACGCCTGAGGACGTACCCTGCATGTCCTCGGTGTGGAAAGCAGCTGGAAGCGATCCTGCTCGCTTCCAGCTGCTTTCCGGATATTGAAGTGATACCTCGATATGGAGGCATCTTGCAATAACCTTTTGAAGCCATCCGATGCAGAGAGAGCCACTCTGTGGCCCTCTCTGCACCGGAGATCGGTGGCTTCCTTCGTTGGTGGGTGGGAGCAGGACCGGGAGGCGGCCATCGATGGCCCTGGAGATGTGGAGGGGGGCGGGATCGTGGGCGGGGATGCCCGGGGGCGCGCACGGACGTGCGCGCGTGCACGGGAGGGCGGGCGCGTGCACGGGGAGGGAGCGGGTGGGAACCGCTACACTACAGAAAAAGGTGTAAAATAAAGAAGGTTTAAAAGGGCAATCAGTTAAAAAAAGTAAAAAAAAAACGATCAGTGAGGTGGTGGGGGTTTGTGGTGGTGGTGGTCGGGGGGGTTTGGGGAAGCTACACTACAGAAAAAAAAAACTAAGAAAAAAAAGCCCTTTTTTGTGCAAGCTGGGTACTGGCATACAGCTGCCAGTACCCAAGATGGCACCCAATAAGGCAGATGGGGAAGGTTACAGAGCTGTTTTGGGGGGGATCAGGGAGGTTGGAGGCTAAGGGGGGTCCTACACAGCAGAAGAATTTTTTTTATTTTTTTTAAAAAACCTAACCCCCCCAAAAAGCTTTTATTTTAGTACTGGCAGACTTTCTGCCAGTACTTAAGATGGCGGGGACAATTGTGGGGTGGGGGAGGGAAGGGAGCTGTTTGGGAGGGATCAGGGGGTCTGATGTGTCAGGTGGGAGGCTGATCTCTACACTAAAGCTAAAATTAACCCTGCAAGCTCCCTACAAACTTCCTAATTAACCCCTTCACTGCTAGCCATAATACACGTGTGATGCGCAGCAGCATTTTGCGGCCTTCTAATTATCAGAAAGCATCGCCAAAGTCATATATGTCTGCTATTTCTGAACAAAGGGGATCCCAGAGAAGCATTTACAACCATTTCTGCCATAATTGCACAAGCTGTTTGTAAATAATTTCAGTGAGAAACCTAAAATTGTGAAAAATTTAACGTTTTTTTTTATTTGATCGCATTTGGCGGTGAAATGGTTTCATGAAATATACCAAAATGGGCCTAGATCAATACTCTGGGTTGTCTACTACACTACACTAAAGCTAAAATTAACCATACAAGCTCCCTAATTAACCCCTGCACTGCTGGGCATAATACACGTGTGGTGCGCAGCGGCATTTAGCGGCCTTCTAATTACCAAAAAGCAATGCCAAAGCATATATGTCTGCTATTTCTGAACAAAGGGGATCCCAGAGAAGCATTTACAACCATTTGTGCCATAATTGCACAAGCTGTTTGTAAATAATTTCAGTGAGAAACCGAAAGTTTGTGAAAAAATTTGTGAAAAAGTGAACGATTTTTTGTATTTGATCGCATTTGGCGGTGAAATGGTGGCATGAAATATACCAAAATTGGCCTAATTAATACTTTGGGATGTCTTCTAAAAAAAATATATACATGTCAATTGATATTCAGGGATTCCTGAAAGATATTAGTGTTCCAATGTAACTAGCGCTAATTTTGAAAAAAAGTAGTTTGGAAATAGCAAAATGCTACTTGTATTTATGGCCCTATAGCTTTCAAAAAAAGCAAAGAACATGTAAACATTGGGTATTTCTAAACTCAGGACAAAATTTAGAAACTATTTAGCATGGTTTTTTTTTGGTGGTTGTAGATGTGTAACAGATTTTGGGGGTCAAAGTTAAAAAAAGTGTGTTTTTTCCATATTTTATAAAAAATTTTATAGTAAATTATAAGATATGATGAAAATAATGGTATCTTTAGAAAGTTAATTTAATGGCGAGAAAAACGGTATATAATATGTGTGGGTACAGTAAATGAGTAAGAGGGAAATTACAGCTAAACACAAACACCGCAGAAATGTAAAAATAGCCTTGGTCCCAAAAGGACAGAAAATGGAAAAGTGCTGTGGTCATTAAGGGGTTAATTATCAGATTTAATTTTTTTATTTGGTATCCTTTGATAAATGCAGGTAGGAAGGCACAGGAGGGTGCATGTGTCTGAAGCTCTATGTGGCAGTTTTGCAAAAATATTTGTACGTTATACATTTGCAACAGCACTAGATGGCAGCAGTATTTGCTGCCATGCAGTTCTCCAGACATGTATAAGCTACCTACCTATGTATGCTCTTCAACAAAGAATGCCAGGAAAACAACATAACTTTGATAATAAAAGTAAATTGGGGGGGGGGGAGTTAAATTGTATGCTCTATCTGAATAATGAAAGATTTAAAAAAAAAAAAAAAAGAGCAAAAAATGTGTTTTTATGTTCTTTAATAAAGAAAAGCCTTCTGTTATAAAATATAAAAATAAGCTAAGGCAGTGTTGCCATTACACACAATGTAAAGTGAAGTTAAGGATACTGACCAAAAGTTAATAGAACTTTAGTTCAATTGCTGTTTTCTAACACAGAGTGCATAGTGACTCTCATGCCATTAGTATTTCCCTACAAATTTACAGTAACACCCATTTTTGGAATCCCTCGTGACTAGGTTTCTGACAACCGTTTATATTGTTTGTTTCAGTTTGCTAATTAACTCAGTAATTACTATGACAAACGGTACAGCTCTGTGTAAACAACTGATTATAATAATAACAATACTGCTTTGGGTCCTCCCCGTGTGCTGAATAGCCTGCACACTCCCATGGGAAACTATTACGTGGATTTTACTAGATCTATTGTATTACTGGGCCAGTTTCTCTAAAACGGTGATGCTCCCCAGTCTGATAACCTTTGTACCCTACCAAACTCAACCAACGCGACTAGTTACAACAAATATTCAGATTTCACATTCCCAATAAATTCACTCTTCTTTTTAACACTCCATGTTCCTCTTCTTCTGGTTACTTTGGTACCACACCTGCTGCCTTGCTTTACCACAGTGAGCCCGTTTATTTTTAGACTGTCACCAATTTCTTCATAATGCACCCCTTTGTTTCCAATTCCCCGATATCCATGTTTCTACCTCGGCTCCCATCACTAATATTGCTATTCTTGAATCTACCTATCCCTCCTCCAAAAAAAAAAATCGCCTATTCTCTAATAATCTTTCTTGTTCCATAAGCCATATTTGTCCATCGCATCACACTTTACTCACCTCCGTTTCTGAGTAGCCATACTAAACTGCCCCCTCTACCCACTAGTTCTATAACCTTCTAGTCTCTCCCCAGTTGTTTCTGTTGCCCCCACATACCCTTACTCAGTATTCCTACTCTGGCTCTTATTACTCATCCTGCATGCATTCTATTCCCTGCCCCCCCTCTTAAAAAAAATCCTTCTCCCCCAGTTTCTTAGATCTCATAGTCTCCCAGCCCTGGTTTAGTTCACATCTCTTTGTTGTGAGTATAATTTATTATGAATGGTTGGTGGAGTGATGGGCGTGGCCTCCTAGAATATGTGGGCGGTATGAGAATGCGTGAGTTTCGACTCCTGTCAGTGCATTGGTTACATGATACAGGGGAGGAGTCACGTTATCGCCACGTGGGGGACCCTAAAACTCTTTGCGATTGGTTAGTGGGTGTGTTCCTCTGTGGCCGCTGTGGAACTCGTTCCATTGTGATTTTGAGAGTTAGTTTGTCCCGGAATTCGGAGCGCAGCACAGTCTCGGCAGTCGCATGGAGCCCAGCGCCCGAAGCTGTTTGCACGGAGGACGAGAGACTCTAATGAATCTCAACATACACAGCACCACCGGGACCCGTTATGAGCTGGCTGTGCCGTCAGAAGAAACTGTGGACGGGCTGAAGAGACGAATCTCTCAGCGGCTCAAAGTGCCCAAGGAGCGGCTTACCCTGCTGTACCGAGAGACGTGAGTACTGAGAAAGGGCTTACCCCCGGGGGTGTTTAGTCTTTTGTACTTCACTCAGAGGAGGAAGTCTATGTTTAATTAAACTTTTCTTAAGTCTTTCATATATGTGGTGTGTCCTGTTTCCTTCCTACTTTTCACACAGCTGCACTGCTTCTGCATATGTGTGTCAGCACACTACTGAATCTTGTCAGCTATCGTTACTCTTTTATGTTATACAGGCTACAAATACAAGCGCCAGGGACGAATACAACAGATTATAGAACATAATATAGATCTTGATTAAGCATCAATACAGTCCTACAGATATCTAAGCCGACATATTTTATTACATTTTTATAGTGATTAATGGGTCTTATTTAATTTACTACATTGTGCAACTGCTGCCTATTATGTTCCCTGTATGTGTCAGCTGCTGTCCCTCCGACCAATGCTTCATGTATGTGTCAGCTGCTGCCCTAAGCAAAGCTTTCGTTTGTGTGAGCCTATACCCCCCCCTACTAAAGCTTCATACCGCCCCACCCCCGCAACCTATGTTTCATGTATGTGTCAGCTGCTGTGACCCCCTACTTATTCATGTTTCTGCCATTAGTTACTCATTGCATCATGTATGTGTTTACAATGATAAGGTAATTTTGCCTTGATGCCATACTTATTGCAGGGGTCAATGTACCCCAAGTAAGCAATGTTTGTTCTGCGTCTTATCTACGAGTATTTTTCTCACTTTGTGTGAGAAACGCCTATATTTTAATATATAAAATCTATATACACTGCCTTATGTATGTGCTCTGTTATCATAATTCCTCTGGTCTCAAACTGATCAGTTGCATGGTCTCTAGGTAGCCTATCCCCCTACTGAACATATCAGCATTGTGTGCTGTATCTGATCAATATTTGTATGGGATGAGGGCTGCTACTGTTCTTGTGTTTGGGGGGGGGGGGGGGTATAAGAGCTAAGAATAAGGAAGTAATGTTGTGCAAACTGTATTTAAGTAATGGGTAGTTTAGTTTTTGTATCCCTGCCCTCCCCTTATCCCCAATTTGGCCCCAGCTGCCCTCTCTTCCAGTAAGTGCACATCTAGGGAGGTTCTGGCTGAGAGATGACATCACTAGGACGCCTTTCCTCCCCCACGCCCTTTATGGCCTAGACATGACTCTTTGTATGCCAGAAAGAAAAGATTATGGATGAGTCCCATGTTTTTTCTTAATGCATTTCTGTATATAGAAAAAAAGGGTTGTGATCCTAGTGTTGGTGCCAGTTCTAGGAGGGTGCCATGCACCTCCAAACACGTGTAGCGCATCTGCTGCAGATCTGCGAAGGGCTCCATATATTACGTTCACCACTTTTGTTAGCATCCCCCAAATGTTAAGTTCTAGAACTGCCACTTGTATCAGTAAAAGTATAGTTTTTGACTAATTTAGTTAACCGGTTTCATCTTATCTAGGCGTCTGAGCTCTGGAAAGCTGCAGGATTTGGGGGTGTCGGATGGCAGTAAACTCACTCTTTTACCCAGTGTGGAAGCTGGACTCATGGTGAGTATATGGAGCTTTTGCTATTAGTAACACTGCCTATATTTTAAGGCTATATTGTGATTAACCTTGCTCTTTCTCTCCTCCCCCCCCTCTTATCTCTCCTCCCTCTACCTCCCCCTTCTATCTGTTTTAACAGTCTCAGATGTCCCGCCCGGAGCAATCGGTAATGCAGGCCCTGGAGAGTCTGACAGAGACTCAGGTGAGAGGTCAAAAGGCGTTATCTGGGTGGGGGAGGATCAGTGTTCTGTCTGGTGTCACAGCACACCCTCTGACGCAAGATGCTTCTCCTGACAAACAGACTTGTTGCTAATCAGATGGTGTGTGTGTGTGGGGGGGGGGGGTACAGCTTCCTGCCTCACCCTTTTATACGTCCAGGTTTAATTTGTTCTGCCTCTTAAGGGCACTGCTTTGCTTCCAATGATACAACAGGCTTCCTCTCATTAGGATTTATATTTCAGGAGTATAAAGCAAGTCCCATGTATATTTATCATAGCACCCCCCAAGTTTCATGCGCTTCCCTTCCCCCCCCCCTTAATTTTAGAAGTCTATTCATAGCCCGAACCTATTTATGTCCCATTAAATGTCTGTACAAGTCAAGTTTGCCTTTAATGAATTAGCACTGCGGAACCTGTTGGCGCTCTACAAATACCTAAAAATTATAATAATACACCTCCATAGTGATTATCTCCATGCTCAGTTGCCAACCCCCCCATTGCCCCTTCTGTATCTACCCACTTATGATTGTGTGTTTGTAAGTACTTGTGTATAGCCCCTTTTCTTGTCTTAATCATCTTCTAGTCTGTGGCCTCATTCTCTGGGCTGCGTGCTGGACTCTGCTATTTTTAGCTGTTCCTGCAGGCGTGGGCTGGAGGGGGGTGAGTCAGAGAGCAGCCTAATACAGCAGTGAGCAGAGCCTTCTGTATGTGTCTATAGTGATGGTACATGCTGTACCTGTCATTTTATATACTGCTGTTTGTGTTCTTTCTCCAGTGATCACAGGGTTAATGTTCTGCTCTTTGTCCAGTTATGCGGGGGTGGTGGGAAGGGGGGGGGGCGGTCGTGACGAGGGGGAGGGGATCTGCATTCATAGCTCTGTGTGTGTGTGATTGAATCGTGATGATATACTGCTCATGTGTCTTCAAGGGATGCAGTTCTGACCTCAGTATTGTATTTTATATTGATGCAATAACATACATTAACAGGATATTCCTTTTACTGTGAAATTCTTAGTAGCTTTTATTTCTAATATGCCATCATAGTGCTCAGTTCTATGCATGGGTATGCAGATTGAGGCAATGATGAGGGTGGTCCTATTTATAAAATATGGTATTGCTTAAGTCATTTTGCTTTGGGGTATTGTGCATATATTTCCATGTTCAATTAACCCTTAAAGATCAGATGGTTGATTGTTTTAGGATTATTTTGGGGGAGAGGCTGGTCTTCTGACTATAGGGGATAATGCCATATAAGTTCCTGTGAGGTCACTGAAGAGGATATTTGTCAAGTATTCATCTCACTTTTTTTCTCCAGGTGAACGATTTCCTCTCTGGTCGCTCTCCGCTTACATTAGCTCTACGTGTTGGGGACCACATGATGTTTGTGCAGCTTCAGTTAGCAGCCCAACAGGCAGGGGGTCCTCACCTTCAGCACCGCCACCTGATTACTAGGGGGACAGAACATAGTGCTTCATCACAGTTTCGTACCGTACATACAAGTACCACTCCTGCTGTTTCTCGTCTAGCTGGCTGCGCTCAGAGGTCTGCTCCTCCTTCAACACCAGCTTCCTCTACCCACTGCGATACCTCCCATTCTTCCCCACTCAGTCCCACTGTCTTCCACTCTCCAAGTGAGGGTGTGGCCACGTCGTCATCCTGTGCAGAGGTGAGTTGTGGGTAAACATGATATTAAAATGGTATTAAATCAAAGTAGCAGAGGTATTTCAAGGGAAAGCTGCTATCTGTATAGATAATTGTGTGACCTTGTGAGGGTTGATTTAAAGGTCCTATATAAAAGAAAGTATATGAGTTTTGAACAATGTGACGTTTTAATTTTCTGCTACCTAAAGTAATATGGGCAATACTACCTTGATCTTGGTGTTACCATCCACACATTACAAAGATTCCATACACATTGGACTGATGTTTGACAGTTACCCTTAAAGGGGCAGTCTAGTCAAAATAAAACTTTCATGAATCGGATAGGGCATGCGGTTTTAAACAACTTTCCAATTTACTTTTATCATCAAATTTGCTTTATTCTCTTTGGTATTCTTTGTTAAAAGCTAAACATAGGTAGACTCAAACTGATCTTTAAACTGTTAATATCTGCCTCTTATTTCAGTGCATTTTGACAGTTTTTCAGTTGGACAGTGGATGTTCATGTGTAACCTATAGATAACATTGTGCTGACTCCCGTGGAGTTATTTAAGAGTTAGCACTGGCTAAAATGCAAATCTGTCAAAAGAACTGAGATAAGGTGGCAGTCTGCTTTGATACAAGGTAATCAGAGGTAAAAAGTGTATTAAAGGGACAGTTAAGTTCATAATAAACTTTCATGATTCAAATAGGGCATGTCATTTGAGAGAACTTTTCAATTTACTTTATCACCATTTTTGCTTTGTTCTCTCAGTATTCTTAGTTGAAAGCTACACCTAGGTAGGCTCATATTCTAATTTTAGACCTTGAAGGCCGCCTCTAATTTGAATGCATTTTGACAGTTTTTCACCACTAGAGGGTGTTAGTTCATATGTGTCATATAGATAACATTGAGCTCACGCACGTGAAGTTACCTAGGAGTCAGCACTGACTGGCTAAAATTCAAGTCTGTCAAAAGAACTGAAATAAGGGGGCAGTATGTTATTATTCCATTACATGTTATTCTTTATACTAAACCTAAGCAACACAAAAAAGGTGCTTGGCTTATGTATCCCTCTTTTTGTTTTAGGAGTTACCGTGCAGTAGTAGCAAGAGTGGTGAGGGGGTAAACTCTTCCTCATCCAACCGATCCCGGAAACCTGGGGCTATTATTGAGAGCTTTGTCAATCATGCTCCTGGTGTTTTCTCAGGAACCTTTTCTGGTAAGAAACTTTAAAGTGTGAGAATAAACAATTAATACAAATTGTTTCAGTGGTAATTCATGCAATGTCTTGCTATTTTCTGAAGTTCGTGATATATGGCTAACTTTTCTGCTGCAGTTGTCCCTCCCTACACAAGCTATAAAGATCTATGTAAAAGAACAAAAAGAGTCAGGGCTCCCTGGCTCTCAGGGTTTATCAACCTCTGAACTAGCATCCAACTGCTTTTAGAATAATTGGAGATATACAAGTCCACATTTTGTTCTCATGATTCAGATAGAGCATACCATTTTTAATCAACTTTCCTCGTTCAGTTTTCTTGGTATCCTTTGTTGAAAAGCATATCATGTAGGCTCAGGAGCCGCAGTGCACTACTGGGAGCTTGCTGCTTGTGGTGACTGCACATATATGCCTCATTTGGTGTGTTCAGCAAGCTCCCAGTAGTGCATAGCTGTTTCTTCGAAGGATACTAAGAGAATGAAGCAATTTTTATTATAGAAGTAAATTAGTTCTTTAAAATTGTATGCTCTGTCTGAATCATGAAACAATATTTTGGGGTTTTATGTCTTTTAAAACCCAGTGTCTGATACTGATCTGGGACAGCATCCACTTAAATACATCATTATTTTTTTATTTTTTTTCTAAAGGCACTTTGCATCCTCACTGCCAAGATAGTGCGGGTCGTCCACGTCGAGACATTGGGACCATCCTTCAGATCCTCAATGATCTACTGAGTGCCACACGCCACTACCAAGGCATGCCACCATCTCTTACCACTCTTCGCTGCCATGCCCAGTGTTCCTCCCAGGCTAAAAATGCCAAGACTACCTCACCCCAAAGCACAGAATCCCAGCAGACTGCGCACACAGCAGGTCCCTGCCAGGCCCAAAGCCGTCTGTCCAAACCTAATGGTGAGTAATGTCTGTTCCACGTTGGTGTCTGATTTTTAACCTGTCCACTCTTTTTACTTTTGGCTGACTGTGGGAATCACCTACAGCTCAGAAATGGTTACCTGACCTCTTTCTTTCCATTCCCCTCCCACAAGTGGTGAGGGTAAAGGTGGGGGTAGACTTCTGCCTATGTTTGTTCAGTTGGCTGCAGATGGAAGGGGAGGGGTGGGGAAACAGACAAAGGGCTTCTGCTCTTGAAACATCTCACAGTGCAGCTTCCTTTTCTATATTTCTGTATTCTTTAAGGGAACCTAAATTCTGCTTTACACCGCTAATTTGTAAGATTCCTGTCATAATTAACATTTCAGTGTAAGTCTTTCTTGCAGCAAGCACATACTGTGTGCCAGTCATAGCCGGGAAGTGAGTGGTTCTTTATCTGCTTTTGCAATCATCTGTCTAGAAAGCTGCTGTGGGTGTATTAGGATGGGGGGCAGCAGTGTGTTCAATCAAGAGGCTATGTATGGAGAAGTGGTGTGGGCTGTGTGTTTGCTAAGTGAGGTATAGGTCAGTGTGTTAACACTGCACATTCTCACGTTGGGTTAGGAAACCGCTGTTACTAGACAGACCCTGGGAGGGGACAAAGCTGTTCCCCCTCCCCCCCCAGAAAAGATGGTGGTTGTGAGAAGGGAGGGGGTCTGTATGCATCTGGCCGGTTTCATTCTGTGTGTTTTGTGTTGGGAGAACAAAGAGCGGCTGCGTGTGGGAGGGGTGAGCAGATCCCATTATGTAGCCAGGAAGCTGTGGGAGCCTCATGATAAAATATTCAATGCCTGTGTGCAGCTGATAATCCTTGAGATGTTTAACCCATTCATTAACAGAACATCAATAGAATGTCCCATTTGCTCCCCTATTAGCAATCTGGATACTCTGAAATTAACATATGCTTTGTTCTATAGCCTCACAGTGTATACCCCCCCGCACCCCATCTCTAGGACTCCTGAGCTCAGATTTCAAATTCTCTTTCCAAATGGAGCATTAATTAATGTTTCCTGGCAACCCATCATTTAAGTGGTATTCTGCTCCACTGTATAAATAGTAGCAATAATTTCCTACAGAATTACATGTTTTATGGGTAAAAATACAAAAAGTGTCAAAGCTAGTTTGGGTCACAATCTTCTTAGAGTTTGATTTGGCCTTTAGGGAATGTATATGAAACTGAGCTATTTTTATTGTTTCCCTTTTTAGGGGATCGTCTACGTCAAACAGAAAACAGGGCAACACGCTGCAAGGTGGAACGCTTGCAGCTACTCATGCATCAAAAACGGTTACGTCGGAAGGCGCGAAGAGACTCCAGAGCTCCATATCACTGGTTGCCCACCCGGAAATCCAGTCGGACCAGCAGTAACAGCAGCACATCCAGTGGGGATGGCAGCCTGGAAATGGACTTTGATGACTCCCTCTGGAAACCAGATGTTAAGACCGAACTAAACTCGGAATTTGTTGTGGCGTGAGATGGGATGCCTCTTTTTATTATTTGTTTGCTCTAGGGAGGTGCTGCTTGCAAGACTTCAGACAGACCAGGGGACAGAGAAGAAACTCCATTTTTATAATTAAGGAAGATGTTTCTGGTTGACAGAAAAAAAAAATTAAAATGGGGAAAAATGTAACTTTTTGTGGACTTGAATTCCAATAACATTTTCTGCCTTAAACGCTGGGATTTGGAGCGTTGCAGGACTGCTGTGTATTTCTGTCATGGAATGTGAAGGCAATAAGACATTCTGGTACTCCTAGAGCTGAAAAGACTTCCACTCCTGGAGTGGCTTCATCACATGGCAGTTATACGCGGAAGGGAACATATAGAACCTGGCTGGATGTTAAAGAACCCACATGCTTTGGGTCAAAACTTCCAGCATGCTGCTGTTAAGGACACTTTTGCCTCCTGGGAACCTAGTGCTTGGAGAAGAGGTGGACACCAGGGACTCATCTGTTATACCTCCCTCTCCTATCATTGTAGCATTGTACATGTAATCTGCTCTGGGCCCCTGGCCTTCCTGAGACTGGCCCTGGGGTGGGCCGCTGTGCATGCTGTGACCTTACCCCCTCGGAAATTGTATGGTGACTTGAGGGTGCTATGTCCAAGCTACGTTTTTATCCTATTTACCTCATACCTTGGATAATTTTTTTTTTTTTTTTTTTTTTTTATATATATTGGTTCTTCCCCCCCCCCCCCCTCCTCAAATCAACAGTTTAGATTTTTTTTTTTTTTCCTTCAATCAACAGGAATGACTTATAAATGCAGTATTTGGTACAGACGCACAAATTATTTGTCTCTCCTATCCTCTGCTTCCTGTCTCTCTCTCTCTCTCTCTCTCTCTCTCTCTCTCTCTCTTCTCCCTCTGTCACCAGGCCCTTGTCCCAGCTGTGACGTGTTCAGTCTTTCTCTGCATGTGTGAATCGTGTTTCCTGGCAGCCTGTGCGTGAGAAATGCTCGTATTTTTTTTTTTTTTTTTTTCTGTCTTGTTGGTGTTGCAGGAAGAGGTGCAATTTGGGGACCTGGACACTGGAATCTTCCCAAATATTTTTTTATTAAAAAAAAAACAAACAAAAACCCTCTCTTTGGGTGGTTGGTTATGTTTTTGGCTTCATTTTTTGGATGTTTGAACTGTTGAGCTTTTGTCTCATTTATTCTTGCGACTAACTGTAGTTTCACATTTTTCACCCTTTGTAGGGTGATGCTTCCTTATTTCCAAGAGCCTACTAATCCGAGCTAAAGCTAATATTTTTTTAAGTTATTGTTCACCTCCATGCTCACTGTAACTGTATGCTTGTTTGTTTTTAGCTAATTTTTACATTTTCACGGTGTAGATGTACCACTTTAGTAATCCTTCTTTGTACTGCTTACATATATTTTTGTAGGTCTCTTGAATGAACTGAATCCTGTGAGCTAGATTCCATTTTTTTTTTCTCTCTCATTTTTGTATACTCTGCTCACTGATTGGTTTGCTGCTTTTCTTGTGATTGTGTGGTGAGGGAGAGATTGTGTCTTGAATCATGTGTTCTGTACCATGAGTAGCCAGAAATGGGGGGGGGGGGGGGGTTAAAAATACATTTAAAAACAAAAAAAACAAAAATTTTAAATTAAAGAAAATATTTCCTCCAAATAAAAATAATGTAGCAGGATTGTGTTGTTGGCATTTCTCTAGTTATTGAGAACGTTGAATTATGACTGACTGGAAATATTGAACCACTTATGTAATTTCTGTGTTCTTGCCTTGAAAGTACATTTTTATTTTTAGCCATTTAATTACCTAGGAGTCCTTAATGTGCTATCCTATAGAATCTCAGGGTTTAATTATCTTCCCCAACTTTTGGCTATACTGCTTCTTTCGTCTCTGAACATTTTCTACCATATCTTCAGTGCTTGAGAATGTAGTCTATCCTAAAACTTCATTTAGAACAGCACAGGATATCTTTTCTACAAATTCTCCTTCATTAGCTCGTCTTTATCAAAGTAGTTTTCATGTAGATGTTCTATTAGAACTATAACTATTTTGTAAATCAGCCTATTTATTTAGACACCCCAAATGTATACTATTTAGCACTTTGATATGCATAATATGGACACACCTATGGTGAGTGTTATTTGTTGTTTTTAAGAACAAGTAGAGAAACTATATGTGAAAAAGGTGACCTTGAATGGTTGACAAATGCAAAAATACAGAATTTACTGTAACAGTGGTGTTTTTTCTCCTTTAGATATTCCAGATTTGTAAGCAGGATTGAAGCCACATGTTGGAAGAATTGTTGTGGGCTTGTTTCATGCTGCCCATATACAAAAAACTCAAAATCTTAAAATACTATATGGCTCTGTAGTCTAAAGACTACATATGCTAATGTGGCTTCAACTTTATTAGTGTGTACAGTTCTGGAGTCCATAATCTCCATGATAATATAAAATTGTTTAAATGAGGACTGCTTAAAGGGACACTCAGGTTAAATTAAATTTTCATGATTCAGATACAGCATGTAATTTTAAACAACTTTCCAATTTACTTCCATTAAGAAAAATGTGCACAGTCTTTTATATTTACACTTTTTGAGTCACCAGTTCCTACTGAGCATGTGCAAGAATTCACAGACTATACGTATATGCATTTGTGATTGGCTGATTGCTATCACATGGTACAAAGGGAGTGGAAATACCATAACTTTGAAATTTGTTAGAAAAAAATCTACTACTCATTTGAAGTTCAGACTAAGTGTTATCGCATTGTCTTGTTATCTTGCTTTTGTTGATTATGCAAATCTAATGTGTTGACTGGCCCAGGGTCCAAAAGAATGTAACCTGCAAAGAAAGATTACACATTTAAAGGGACAGTACACTGTAAAAATATCAATATCATGGACTCCAGTATAGGTTGGGATACCACAGTCTAAATCGGCTATTTCAAATGCCAAAATATGGGTAAAAAAAAAAATCTTCTTGTGAACAATTTAATACTCCAGCAGGTAAAATGGATCATTAGGAACAATTTAAAGGAGAGAACAACTTTGGGTGAACTGCCCCTTTAATGTGGTGACATGATAGAATCCTAACAATTAATACAGCTTACACATCAGAAATATGGGGAGATTCGGCAGGCCTTTTAGTATAGGACACTTCATAGGCCCACTCTTGTAGCAGTAGGTTAGACCTAAATCATAACCTAAAATGCTCAAATTTAACAGTAGCTACAAATTTAGCCTTCTACTGAAGCCTGTATTTATACATATGAATACCTATTAAAGGGACACTAAATAAATGCTAGATATGATCAGATGTATTCAATTCAAAGCATTATCCTGAGAGGAGTTGACATGTATTTTTGAAATTATATTTAAATAGGCATAGTTTTTTGTTTCAAAAAAGCAATGGATATTGCAATGTAGCAACCTAGATTTAACTTTCATAAAAAAAAACCACATATCTAACTTGTCTCCTCTGTTGAGATCAGTTTGAGACTTTTAATGAGTTACTAGCTTAATCAAACAATAGCTGTAGAGAACAGCAGAGTTTGACTTGTGAGATCAGTAGTCTGCACTGTAAATTCTCATGGAAAATTTAGAAAATATTATACATGAAAAGGGGATGATGTATATTGTGTGTTTTTTTTTATTTTTTTTCTATGTGTAATTAAACATTTTTATTTTAGAATTTCAAACTAAAAGTGCAGCATATTTGTGTATATCATATTGGATATATGAACTGCTTAAACTAATAGGGACAACTTCCACTGCTTTGTTGGTGTACCGGAACAGGCTTCTACAAGCCTGACAAGATATAGCAGGTAGAGTAGGGACAGACTTGAGTACATTGTCCATTTTTAAATATGCTGTTTTCAGTAGAGATTTCTACCCCAATGTGCTGAACAACAGAAATTTACCTTTGAACATATGCTGTTGAATTTATTTGTGAAAGTTCTATATCAGTTTGTTTTGTTTAAGGGATGTTCTACCCTTTATGGGGGTTTTTGACCTGTTAAACTTTTTGTTTTTGAAGAAAAAAAAAATATCAACGTTGCCTTGAAAGGAAAGGGTTAACATGTTTTGAGGGGGAGGCCAGTACTCTGGCTGCCGAGAAGCAGCTAAGTGTTCCTGGTACAGGACAGGAAGAGGCCTGTGGGTATCAAACAGAGATGTGTGTATGGTAGGGAGGGGGGCCTCGCTCATATTTCCCCCCCCCCCCCCCCCCATGAAATGCACATGCTCAAATACAATCTTCCAAGGTACCGAAAGATTAAATGTAAGCACAAAGAATCCCCAACAGTCTAAAAAAATATAATGTAAAGCGCCTCTGGTTTTCATGGCAGTTTTTTTTTTTTTATTTATAGAAAAGATGAATGGAAAAATAAATTGTGAGGGGTTACAGGAAAGGGTTTGTGACGTAATACTTCTCATACAGCTTATAAAGTGGCCTTGAGTAAATTGGCAGATGCATTCACATTTCACAAATATTGTCATGAATTAAATTACCTCTCTAACCTTATGTGAGACCTGCATAGATATAAAACGCTGTTCTGGTGTGTGAAACTGACAGTGCTGCAGTTTGATACTGACAGTCTGGATTATGTGCACCACTGACAACCTCTCCTGTGTTTGTGACACTGAGATTAGCTATATAGTGTGTGACACTGGCAAAGAGGGGCACCCCTCTCCTGTGTGTGACAGACTGAGGGAACCCCTATCATGTTTGTGTGACACACTGACAGACTAATCGAGCCCCTTTAGTATGACACTAACAAGACTTAGGTAGCACATCATTTGTTTCCAGACAGAGGGAATCCCCTCTTGTGTATGTGTGATTAACAGACCGAGGCATCCTTCTCTAAGGGAGCTGCTCTCCTGTAAGGCACTAGCAAACTGAAGTAGCCCCCTAATGGAGACCATTTTCCTGTATAACAGGACAAGAAAATTGTCCCACTAATGTATGTTTCTAACGCAGAGACAGCCATCTCCTTTTTTTTGCGTTGCACTGATAAGCAAAGGAAGCACTGTGAGTGTATAACAATGATTCAGTGTTTCGGGGTCTCTTCCTCAGCAGCCTCTGAAAGAAATCATAATAACGTTCCTTAGGCTGCTATCTGACCTTTCACCCCAGGAAGCTTCTATTTTAAGCGTCCCCCAATAGATACAATTTAAAACTTCACCCCCCTCCACCCACGCAGGTTTTCCTACACCACCACTGCTTCCAGTTACCACTTCTCCTTATTACAACAGCAGTGCTTAATCTGTTCTAACCCAAGCTGTTGCTGACCCCCACCCTATCGCACGACTACCTTTATTTTCTATCTTCATCCACCCCCCCCCCCTTCCTCCCTCTCCTAGTCTTCCTCCCTACACATTCCTTTCAGGACTTTGAGCTGCTGAGGTTTTACTGGCGTCACTGGGGAAGATGGGGGGAGGGTCAGAGCTAGAGGGGGTGCCGAAGAAGCCCCTGTAGGAGGGGGTGAGATTTCAGAACCAGAGAGAAAAAAAAACTACCAAGTGCCAGAGGCGGAGGAGTATCTCAGTAACAAAGGCGAGCACGTTGTGGGGGTCGTCTTTAGAGTTCAGTGAGCTATACATGCTTTCACATGCATCAATTAAAACCTGTATGTAGTTGTACAAAATAGTGTAGCTTATTAATTGTGCTACGTCTCCCAAGTGCGAAATCTTCAGGGTAAGTAAATGTTCTAGTTGCTATGGAAACCAGTAGGACCACAAGGGCAACATGGAAACTGTAGGTTGTTCACAATAAAAAAAATATAAACATTAAATAATATACCAACCTGTATATGATCTTTATATAAATTAACAGTTCAAATTTGAAAATAAGCATTTTTCTCCAGTTTACAGTATGAGCGTTCAGAGACTCTGGGATAACCCTTACTATGTAAGTGAAAGTGATCCACCAAGCATATATAAGTATGTAGCAGGCAAGGCAATTCCCTATTTTACTGATGCAAGTGTCAGTGGTGATGCTGGTGCTGTGCGAATAAAATGTATTTATATGCAGTTTACATTTGTATGCTCTGTGAATCACATGCACTGCAAGAATTATAGTTAAAGCCCAGAAAACTAAATAGAATCAGGTTTGCAAATGTATATGTAAAAATGCATTTATGCAAATTTTATTTGTTTTTATGTCACCTTAAAATGATCTAACATCCATTTAAAAACATTTTGACTCCTTAAAATATCATGTATGCTGCATTCCAATGTGTCATCACTACCTCTTACTCTTCCACTATCAACATAATAAATTTGGGGCTTGATCACAATTATTAACATTTACGGTATTTGTGTAGACTTGCAAAACTATCGCGCTGGATCACAACCTTTTGTTTGAAAATTATCTGCATACTAATGGACCTTTTCAGTGTTGACGTGGTCACAATCATCCAGATTCATTGTTTATTGGCAGCAATATTTACATTATCAGTAAAGCAAAAAATTATCCTATACTTAAAATGTGACAGTTCTGTTTTCCTGATCATAATCCAATTTTTTTTATACTTAAAGGGATATGAAATCCAAAAGGTTTATTTTGTGATTCAGACAGAGCATACAATTTAAAAAAAAAACTTTCCTTTTGACTTCTATTATCAAATTTGCTTAGTTCCCATGTTATTCTTTGTTGAAGTGATACCTATTTAGGTGTCTGGAGCCATACTTGGCAGTAGCAAAAAAAGTGATAGAGTGGTGAGAATTAGGAAATAGAAATCGAAATCAAATGGCTCCCTGCTGGATACACAAAAGTCAATTCCCTCCCAATGACAGTCATTCGTTTGCAAAGTCATATTTTGACAACCGGGGTGGCACACGTAGTGCTCTCTTACCCTTCACCTCGGACTTTGCAAGTCTGCAGGAGTAAATCAACACTGCGGTTGATGGGACCCCGTATCCATATGGTGAGAGCTTGCTTGCTCCCTTGTCTCCTTTGCCTTTCTCGACGATATGCGGTCCTCAGGTTGTCTGGCGCTTCCAATAACCTCACTTATGCAGGGGAGGAAGGAAGGAAGAATGTGATTAAAGCGCCAACTATACGAAGGCTGGGTCTGGACCTAATGCAATATTATCAAACTATTACAATAAACAATTTATTGAGTACACAAATAAGTTAGAAACATGGATCCATGTATAAACAATCAAATTTATACAACAATAATAGCTAAATGAATAGTTAAAACAAATAGTTATGTAACGAATATAGCATTTAAAATTGTGCAAACATTGCTCTTAAAAATATTCATAAAAAATTCCAAATTTAGTATAAGGCTCACAACAGAAATTCAACTTTGTGTTTACCATATACACATACACAGATTTGTACAGCAATAATAGCTAAATGAATAGTTAAAACAAATAGTTAAATAGCAGATATGGCATTTAAAATTGTGCAAACAATGCTCTTAAAAAATATTCCTAAAAAATTCCAAATTAAGTATAAGGCTCACAACAGAAATTCAACTTTGTGTTTACCACATACACATAATAGGTGAAATATATTAGTCAGTTATATAATATTATCTAACCAATAATGTTCTCGATTCTATGCAATACTAAATATTGCCAATAGTGACTAATGTGTAGGGCTCTGAGTAAGACCTTTAACTGTGTGTTTACCACATACGCATTGTCAAGTAAAAAAATATTGTGACAGCAATAAGCCAATGTAAAGAATGTGTATCAAAAAAGTTGTGTGCAAAAATTAGTGTACAAAAGATATTAATGGTCAAAAAATAGGTTGATCTTCAAAAAACGTGAATTAAGAACAAAGATTGTGAAAAATGAAAAACCAAAAATTTACAAAAACATTGTGGTGTGTTCCAATAGTAACTTATATAAATGTAAATAATAGTCCAAAAAATAGTCCAACTGTGAAAATTTAATAGAAAAAATAATCCAACAATAAATTATAATAAGTAGTGTGTCTCTTTAAGAAAAACAATAATCCTTAAAGTGTTGTGAATCCTAACAGCAATAGTTATGGTGATTTTCCAAGTGTTTTATACTGAATAGCAGTGTCAGTACTTGCTAGCCTTTTCCAACCCAAAATTCTATCTTCTTGGCAAATATTTTGTTATAATCCCTGGATGATCCTTCTGTAAAAGAAAGATATGATGGTGTAGATTGTTTTTAGATCAATAGTCTTGATAAAGGTCTCTTTGTGACCGAAACGCGTCGACTGGTAAGCACAATTTAATTTTCTATTGATCTAACTGTACTGACACTGCAATTCAGTATAAAATACTTGGAAAATCACCATAACTATTGCTGTTAGGATTCACAACACTTTAAGGATTATTGTTTTTTCTTAAAGAGACACACTACTTATTATAATTTATTGTTGGATTATTTTTTCTATTAAGTTTTCACAGTTGGACTATTTTTTGGACTATTATTTACATTTATATAAGTTACTATTGGAACACACCACAATGTTTTTGTAAATTTTTGGTTTTTCATTTTTCACAATCTTTGTTCTTAATTCACGTTTTTTGAAGATCAACCTATTTTTTTTTTTTTTTTTATAACAAAATATTTGCCAAGAAGATAGAATTTTGGGTTGGAAAAGGCTAGCAAGTACTGACACTGCTATTCAGTATAAAACACTTGGAAAATCACCATAACTATTGCTGTTAGGATTCACAACACTTTAAGGATTATTGTTTTTTCTTAAAGAGACACACTACTTATTATAATTTATTGTTGGATTATTTTTTCTATTAAGTTTTCACTGTTGGACTATTTTTTGGACTATTATTTACATTTATATAAGTTACTATTGGAACACACCACAATGTTTTTGTAAATTTTTGGTTTTTCATTTTTCACAATCTTTGTTCTTAATTCACGTTTTTTGAAGATCAACCTATTTTTTGACCATTAATATCTTTTGTACACTAATTTTTGCACACAACTTTTTTGATACACATTCTTTACATTGGCTTATTGCTGTCACAATATTTTTTACTTGACAATGCGTATGTGGTAAACACACAGTTAAAGGTCTTACTCAGAGCCCTACACATTAGTCACTATTGGCAATATTTAGTATTGCATAGAATCGAGAACATTATTGGTTAGATAATATTATATAACTGACTAATATATTTCACCTATTATGTGTATGTGGTAAACACAAAGTTGAATTTCTGTTGTGAGCCTTATACTTAATTTGGAATTTTTTAGGAATATTTTTTAAGAGCATTGTTTGCACAATTTTAAATGCCATATCTGCTATTTAACTATTTGTTTTAACTATTCATTTAGCTATTATTGCTGTACAAATCTGTGTATGTGTATATGGTAAACACAAAGTTGAATTTCTGTTGTGAGCCTTATACTAAATTTGGAATTTTTTATGAATATTTTTAAGAGCAATGTTTGCACAATTTTAAATGCTATATCCGTTACATAACTATTTGTTTTAACTATTCATTTAGCTATTATTGTTGTATAAATTTGATTGTTTATACATGGATCCATGTTTTTAACTTATTTGTGTACTCAATAAATTGTTTATTGTAATAGTTTGATAATATTGCATTAGGTCCAGACCCAGCCTTCGTATAGTTGGCGCTTTGGTATACCTTATTAGTTTCATCTTTCCATTTTGACAACTAGGTGTCAAATTATCAAAGCCAGAGGTCTTATTTAGTAGGCGCTAGGTGTACTCCACTAGGAAGAATGTGATCACACAGCAGCAGGGTGTGAAGAGGACTACTGTATGGAGGTGTGGATCACTGGAACAGGTAGATTTAGGAAAAAAAATATGATCCACACCATCCAGTGTAAAAACAAGCAATTTTATTGTAAATCCTTAAAACGAAACAGGAAGCTCAGGAACATGCAGAGTGAGTGCAGCACTTTGGCTTACGCATTTCAGTTAACAAGCCGTAGTCATAGCCTGCTTGTTAGCCGAAACGCATAAACCAAAGTGCTGCGCTCACTCTGCATGTTCCTGAGCTTCCTGTTTCGTTTTAAGGATTTACAATAAAATTGCTTGTTTTTACACCGGATGGTGTGGATCGTATTTTTTCTCTAAGCCATACTTGGCAGGACATATTGCTGACAGCTAGTGCTCTTGCAAATGGATAATATTCAGACACATGCATATTCCTAATCTTACATCCATGCTTTTCAACAAAAGATACCAAAAAAAATGGGGGGGAAATGATAATAGAAGTGAATTAGAATGTTGTTAAAAAGTGTATGTTCTATCTAAGATCATTTTTGGGTTTTGTGTCTCTAACACATTTACAGAGAAATTTTTCACATAACAAATTGTATGGCTAAAAGAATGTGATACACCATAAGCCAACACTTTTCCACTTATGGCTAAGTACCCCAAAAAGTTAATTAATTTAATTTTGGTTTTGCACGTGCCTAAAACACACTGACATCCTACCACCATATTTTTTATTTTATAAATATTAATATTAATATTTATTTATAGACCAACAATATTATCACAGCATTTTTGTAACATAATCAAAGCAATATTACAATCACATAATTATCTCACCACGCAGGGTAGTCAGAACATATCAAATAGTGTAGCATTTTATGTTGTAAAATATACTTATATAAAAAAAAAAAAATGTAAGGAGAGAAAGGAAAGAGAAAAACTAGATTATTTATCTAGGCAGATGTAAATAAAATATTTACAGCCACAGAAAAGAGGTGGGTTATAGCTCATTATGCTAGAATGAAATCAGACAAGATCATATCGGGAGAAAGAAAGCCTTTACCCCATTATCTAGGTAGAGCATCCTCTTTTCTTATTTACCTCCAATTTTATAGTGCTGTTTAACCATTGTTGGCAGGTTTTTAGTTTTAAATTCAACACATTCACCCCAACAACACACAAAAAAAAACCACAGTACCCCTTTTACATACATCCTTGCCTTTCCCTTGCGTTCCTACCCTCGGAGAGATCTATGCCCTGGAATTATCTGATATAACACGTTTATGCCCATTCAGGAGGTAGTCTGCCTGCCTGCCTGCATCAGTGTATCAAAATACGTTGTTTTCTTTATAATAGATATAAATTGTTGTTGAATTGGGGTGGCATAGGTTTTCATTATATCCAGCCACTTTTGAAGATACTTCTCCAATTTCCCTTCTATATATAAGTCACTGGAATATTGCTCCATAATAATTATGTTGGCAATCGAGGATTTATAGTTTTGAAAAGATAAAGGTCTGGTAGCTTTCCAGTTTAATAGAATTAAATTTTGCGCGGCTAAAATCATTGTATTAATTGTCTTGTATTGTTTATTTTTCATGTAACTACACATAAAAAAAAACCTCTTGTGGGCTTAATATGAATGATTCATCTAAACTTCGAGATATGAAGAACGTTACCTTATTCCAGAACTGATTAACTATGGGACAGCTCCAGAAACAATGCATAATATCCGCGTTCAGATTACCACATTTCAAGCAAGCATTGTTACCGGTAGGATATCACTTTTTAAGGTGAGCGGGCGTAACATATGTCAAATTAAGAAGTTTGCAGTGTGATTCTCTCCATGAGATAATACTAGTTGTTTTTCGTAATCTACTAAAACTGCCCTCAACTTCTTCAGGGGTAATTAGAGGGAAATGTATTTTCCATTTCTCTGCTAATACCTCTAAGCGGGTTTGGCCGGCCTTTTTAATTAATAAATTATACAAAAAAGAAATAGACATATTGCCCTGTTTGTAGATATTAATTATTGGGTTAATATCTCCCAACTTCCAATCAGTTTTATTTTCCTGCCACAGTGTTTCATATAAATGTCTCAATTGTAAATATGCAAAAAAGCTATTCTTGTATAGCCCAAATTCTTTCTGGAGATCCGCAAATGATTTTGCCATATCTAGCGTGGCGTCCCTAACTTGTATCACTTCTTGCAGTCCTTTGCTAAACCAGCCCTTAAAAATTCTAGAGGGAATTCCGGGTGGGAATTTAGGATTACCACATATTGGAAGATATTTAGAGGATTTCCAATTGGATTTTAGCTCATCACATAGTTTATGCCACGCCAAGATGGGATTCAACAGTGCCCCCATTCGGACCAATCGTTTGGGTAGCTCTTTCTTATCAAGATGTATCAGGGCTCTTAAAGCATATGGGGCCACAATTTCCATTTCTAAAGATAAATTTGTTGAATATTCTTTTTCAGTGATCCAATCCAGAACATATTTACTTTGTGTAGCTAAATTGTAATATCTGAGTTTAGGATGTGCCAGGCCTCCTGAATTTATAGGTAAAGATAAATTATATATAGATATTCGTCTACGCTTTTGTTTCCAGATAAACCCTGCCAGTGGCGTCACTAGGGTTGGTGTCACCCGGTGCGGTAAGTTATGGTGTCACCCCCCCCCAGAAAGCAGAAACACACAAAAACACAGGCACACACACATACAAACACTCAGACACACTTAAAAACATACTCAAATGCACACACAAACACTCGGAAACACACTCAGACACACACACAAAAACTCAGACACACACATACAAAATATGTAAACTGCACTGCATTAATTATAAAGCTCATGCTTTAGAGCTGCTCCCTGACTCAGTAGAGCATCAAATGAAAGAAAAACAGAGCACTCTAAAATAAATCACTGAAGAAAAGGTTTAGGTGCGCAAACTATGAAAATTCTGCTCTCTGACTCTGTTCCAAGTCTGTCAGTGCACAGCCCCGGGCTGGGTGCCTACCGCTTCTTATGGCCAATCACCTCTGCACTCTGCTCACCCCCAGACCCCCACCCGCCCTCCTACCTGTTCAGTGTGCACTTAGTGTACCGTAACCGTAAAGGTCTGGTGGGCATCATACGTGGCTCCTTCACTTTAGAGACAGTGTCAAACAGTCATGCGGTCAGGTGCCTTGCATCCCCTCACGATTTCCCAGTTCCCGTTTAGAGAGACAGCACAGCAGTGAGTGACTCCACTGCTCCACACGTCACTGAGCACAGATAGGCAGGCAGGTTTAGGCTAGCAGCGCAACTTTGCAAGCCCCACGGCACGCCCACAACATTCATAGAGAAATTGGGCAGGGGAGAAGCAAAGTACAAACAAGCAAAAGCAGCTGGGAAAACTATTTGTTGAAATTGCAGCACTGGTTCAAGGGGCAAATAAATTGTGTTTCTACAACTTCCCCAGTCCCACTAATTTTCACAAATGCCAGCCCCTCTAATAAAAAAATATATGCATCTCAACTTTGTATTTCTTTGAATTTCAATAAAATTAAAAAAAAAAAATAATATTTTTTTTTTTTTGGTGTCACCCAGGTGCAGCCCGCACCCCCCTAGTGACTCCACTGAACCCGGCTGTGATACTATTAAATAAGGCTATATCTTTACTCTTCATCAGAAGCGGGAGATTTTGCAACAAATATAATAATTGCGGGAAAAAGATAGTCTTGGCCATGGCAACTCGAGCTGATAAAGATATAGGGAGCGAGGCCCACTTATTTACCTCATTTTTATATTTACACAGATAAGGTGTAAAATTTAATTTATACCAAGCATTAGGGTCTTTGTGGATTTTAACCCCTAAATAATGTATAGTTTCTACTGATTTGAAAGGGTATCTACGTGTTGCGGACTCATTTTGAGTGATCCACAGGATTTCTGATTTTTCAGGGTTGATTTTATAACCAGTGAAAGACCCGAATTGTTAAGCCAAAGTCAAGAAATGTTGGATCGAGGAGTCAGATTAATTCAGAAATAGAAGTAAATCATCCGCGTATAAAGTGAGGACAGTTTTAATTTTACCGACCATTATCCCAGAAAGTTCTTGCCTTAATTTAACCGCAAAAGGTTCAAGTGCCAGATTGAACAAAAGGGGTGACAGGGGGCAACCCTGGTGAGTACCTTTTTCTAGAATAATGTCTTGCGAGAGTTCAGAGTTGATTAATAAATTTGAAATTGGATTTTGATAGATTGCATGTATCATGTTTAAAAAATTGTCCTTAAGTCCAAAACTCATTAGTGAATAGAATAGATGGTCCCAATTAATGAGGTCAAAAGCCTTTTCGGCATCAATCGCCAATAAAGCCATGTTAGATCGTTCTCTGCATACTTTACCCTTATCTTTGGTCCAAAAAAAATCTAAAACCGATAGAACCAGACGTATAATTTTAGACACATTTCTGCCTGGCATAAAGCCAACTTGGTCTGGATGAATTAACTTCCCTATGTTGGCTTTCAGTCTGTTCGCAATAATTGCCGCAAACATTTTATAATCACAGTTTAATAATGATATTGGTCTATATGAAGACATGTTTTCTGGGTCTTTATTCTTTTTGGGTATAAGAGTAATGGTAGATGTCGAGAAGTATCTAGATTTTTTTTATTTTCAATGTAATAAGCATTAAATAGCTTCACTAGAGTATCTGGAATATACTCAAGTAGGATTTTGTATAGTTCTATTGGAAGCTGATCGGGACCAGGGGCTTTGTGAGTTTTAACTGTTCTAATCTGTTTTATCACTTCTTCTACTGTAATAGGTGAGTTTAATAGATCTAACTCTTGAGCGGATATTTTAGGCATTTTAAGATTATTCCAGAAGCTCAATTTATTTTGTATGTTTATTTTTCCCTTCATATAGATCTTTTTGTAAAATTAAAAAAAGGCTTCTTTTATTTCATTAGAGTTATTAACACATTTACCCGCCACTCTAATTTTGTTGATTCTTTTACTACTTTGTCTATTTTTGATTAAGGTAGAAAGATATCTAGCCAATCTCCCGTAATTCCCATGATATTTGGCTCTCAATTTTAGGTCTTCTTGTGTGCTCTTATGTTTAATAAATAAATCCCTTTCATTTTTTTTCTCAGCATAGTTATCCCAGGCATGTTTAACAGGATTTTTAATGTATGCTTCATAATCGTTCCTAACTTGGTATGTTAGTTGAGATTCTCTGGCCTTACTTTTCCTTCTCATTTTGCATAGATAAGCTCTTATTTCACCCCTGATAAACGCCTTAAATGCTTCCCAGAATATTTCTGGTTTAGACGAATAAGTATTATTAGTATTCTTATATTCGTTCCACTTCTCAATCATCCAGTTAGTAAATTGTAGGTTATTTGTTAAATGAGAAGGAAAAGAAAGCCTAGAGAATTTTGGGCCAAGATCTGGTCCAATCTTTATCAGCAGGGAGATAACCGCGTGATCAGAAATGACTATATTTTTAATACTTGTGGTAATAACTTGATTTAGTACCTGTTCCGAAACCAGAAACATATCTATACGTGAGAGAGTATTAAAAGTTTTTGATTCGCATTTGAATGCTTTAACGTCTGGAAATTGTGTGCGCCAAATATCCGTGAGCCCTATATCTAACATAAAATCAGAAAGAGTCCGATTCTTTCCATGTTCACTTTTATTTACACATTTGACCCTATCTAGTCGCGGCCTATGGGCAATATTAAAATCTCCACCAATAATAATTCTCTGGTTGCTATAATACATCAATTTAGCCTTCAGATTATCCCAGAAAGTTTTATCAGGCTTATTTGGGCCATATACATTACATAACACCGTCCTACCACCATATTTGATAAAATAAAGAACATTCACAGACCCACTTTCAGCTGACACTGCCCTCTGCTTCAGCTGAATTTTAAAGTATACTTACAACAAGTCTTTAAAGATCATTCACAGACCCACTTTCAGCTGACACGGCCCTCTGCTTCAGCTGAATTTTAAAGTATACTCACAACAAGTCTTTAAAGAACATTCACAGACCCACTTTCAGCTGACACTGCCCTCTGCTTCAGGTAGTCTTTGCAAGATAGTTACCCTGCCCCTCACCCCACCCACCCCAGGTTCATTCCCCCATTTATAGATAGTCTCCCACACACCTTTCACGGATTGATTTCACCCAAGTGCACGGATATAACCACAACCACTATCATTTTGGACTATATAGACTTCCAAACTCTTTCCACATGGTCCACTGAGGACACTCTTTGGGACTATTGCATCACAAACATTCAATTGTGGATTAGGACCTTTTCAGTTAGCCATTCTTTTTAACCTGATGTGTTATATTGTTGTATCCACTTTTTGAAGGGTCAGTTTGATACATTATCTATTAATGGATTAGCTACATTGTTCTATTTTACCATCGATGTATTAGCTATATCCATTTTGGACATAGCACAGCTCCTTAGTGAATCCATAACTCAAAACCCAAAAAGTGAAATTTTGTTTTTTGGAGATTTTAACATTGATTGGCTGAATCCAAAAAATAACAGTTGTCACTCACTGTTTAAATCTTTGCAGCTAACGCAATTAATCTCCCCAACTCGCATAAACATCAAAAGCCATAATCATACCCTGCTCGACTTGATTCTCTCCACTTCTCCCGACCGAATCCAGGAGGCAGGTGTTCTCCCTCACAATTTCAGTGACCACTGCTTAGTGTACTGTGTGCACAAAATAAAGGCTACTAAATCCTCTCCCAAGGTTAAAATCACCAGGTCCTTCAAAAAATTTAATCTTCAATCATTTCTAAATGACATCAAGAACCTCCCCTGGCACAGATTAAACCTAATCCCAGAATTCTTTCAGTCTGAACTCCTACAAGTTTGGAATTTAAATGCACCGTTGCGTAAGGTGAGAGTAACAGGAGCACACTTGAATTGGATCACAGCTGACCTCATTCAAATGTACCAATTTCGGGATTCATTGTAGTCAAAGTTCAAGCATACTGGCTCTATGAATGATCACTGTGTATATAGACAATGACGAAATATATGTACTAAACAAACAAAATTGGCTAAGGCACAATATTTCTGTGAAAATCTGCACAATAATATATCTAACTGTAGAAAGTTTTGGAAACTCATAAATAACTAACAAAATCCACCAATCCACTCCCAACCCTCCACTGTCAATGTGGATAACCAAAACCAGCAACTCCCCTTAGAAGTAGCAAATGCCTTTAACAATTATTTTGTCGGATGCCCCACCACCCTGATTGACAAACTAACAAATGGCACGCATCCTGAAGCTACAAATGACGATCAGGCCCCACTAAAACAGCAAAGACCGAATATAGAGAAGTTCAATTTTAGACCTGTACCCTTCAATGTCATTAAGAAACACCTCAATAATCTAATAATGAAAAACCAGTCAGGACCTGATCAAATCCCAGCAATGCTGTTTGAAGCTCAGCACGCTGGCAATTGCTAAGCCTGTCTCAACCCTAATTAACGAATCCTTGATGTCTGGATACATACCCAAACTCTGGAAAACTGCAAGAGTAGTGCCTATTCATAAAAGTGGGGAGTTAACCTTGGTTTCTAACTATCGCCCTATATCATTGCTCCCAGTATTGTCAAAAATCTTAGAAAAATGCGTCCATACGCAATTATGCGAGTATTATCAACTTTCTAACTATCTGACCCCTGATCAATCAGGTTTTAGATCAAATCACTCCACTACAACTGCTCTCCTAAAAGTTTGCAATGACATCCAAACTGGCATGGAACAAGGAGACCTAACGAGCTATTTTCCTTGATTTTGCTAAGGCTTTTGACACAGTGGACCATGACATACTACTTCTCAAACTAAAAAACTCTGGTATTGCTGATCGCCCGTTAACCTGGTTTAAATCATATGTATCAGATCGATCACAATATGTCTCTGTTTCTAACAGTGACTCCCTCTCCCAGTCACGTATGGTGTTCCCCAAGGTTCCATTCTCGACCCTCTACTATTCACATTATTTATAAATGATTTGCCTAATGACTGCAAATCCTCAACTGTACACATGTACGCAGATGACACAGTAATCTATGCAAACAAATCTGATCTGCCGCAGCTTGAAGCAGTGCTCCAAGACCAGTTCACAGAGGTAGAAATGTGGATCTCAAAAAACAAACTCTTCCTAAACACTGACAAAACTGTCACAATGATCTTTGGAACGGGACCTAAATTACAAAAATTACAAAATTCCCATCTTCGCATTAACCAAAATCCAATTGCACGCTTACCGCAGTCCACTCTTTTAAATACTTAGGTATGTTGTTAGACCCCAATCTATCTTTTGGACTCCACATAGAAAAACTTGCCTCTAAACTTTATCCAAAACTAGGTGCCCTGTACAGAAACAAATCCTGCCTCAGCCCTACAGTAAAGGAAAAGATTGTACAGCAAATGCTGATGCCTATCTTGGATTATGGGGACATAGTATATGCACCTGCTCCGCAAACTCACCTTAATAAACTAAATACATTGTATAACTCGTTCTGCCGCTTTGTGCTACAATGTAACTACAGGACCCACCATTGTGACATGCTAAAAGAACTAAACTGGCTGTCGCTGGAATCCAGACGCACCCTCCATCTTTCCTGCCTTGTGTTTAAGAGCCTTTCTGGGAAGTTCCCACCCTACCTGAGCAGAATGCTCTCCCCTGCTATTCCCACCTCCTATAACCTCCGATCCAATAACAGCACATTATTTAGCTTGCCTCAATACAAAAACAAAGCAGCTCGATCCTCCTTTTCCTACAGAGCGCCACAATTAAGGAACGACCTCCCTCACACTTTAAAAACTTCCCCAAGCCTAAAATCCCTTAAGAGATCCCTCTCTACATATCTCAAAACAGAATGCTCCTGTCATGGTTGATTAAATATTTCGTACCTGTTCTATGTTAAATGTTTGCATATATTGTGTATTATTATTATTGTTTTTGTATTTTATTGTACCCTATTGTATCAATGCAATGTTTTGTGATCCCAGGAAATACTTGAAAACGAGAGAAATCTCAATGTATCCTTCCTGGTAATATATATTATAAATAAATAAGTAAATAAATTAGCAAGCTATGTCACCTAAACAGATGCAAATTCTACCTGCTCTATAAATTAAAGTTTATAAGCGGTTTTACACTAATAAAATGCATCAGATGCCTTAAAAAGACATATAGACATATCTACATTACCACACACTATTAAATGGATCAATTAACATACAAACCCTTCAACCTGTAATATAATCACTAAACCCCTAATGTCTCCATTGTGTTTGTTGTTAACCCCTTAAAGGGACAGTCTACACCTCAGTCATCTTAAAGTCTTACTTTAGATTAAGCTGCACATATCCTGCACCCTTTCTATATAATGCAGCAGTAACAGTATAAAGGTTATTTTCAAATGAATATTGTTTCTGGTCACTTTGAAATGGCTGCCAAGCTCTTCCCACTGATGACATCACAATCTGAGCTACATTTAAGGCCCAGATTGTGATGTCATCAGTGGGCAGAGCTTGGCAGCCATTTCAAAGTGACCAGAAAAAATAGTCATTGTTAAGATGACTAAGGAGTAGTAGACCAGTGTCAACTCCAGTCCTCAACTGTACACGTACGCAGATGACACGGTAATCTATGCAAACAAATCTGATCTGCCGCAGCTTGAAGCAGTGCTCCAAGACCAGTTCACAGAGGTAGAAATGTGGATCTCAAAAAACAAACTCTTCCTAAACACTGACAAAACTGTCACAATGATCTTTGGAACGGGACCTAAATTACAAAAATTACAAAATTCCCATCTTCGCATTAAAACAAAATCCAATCGCACGCTGACCGCAGTCCACTCTTTTAAATACTTAGGTATGTTGTTAGACCCCAATCTATCTTTTGGACTCCACATAGAAAAACTTGCATCTAAACTTTATCCAAAACTAGGTGCCCTGTACAGAAACAAATCTTGCCTCAGCCCTACAGTGAAGGAAAAGATTGTACAGCAAATGCTGATGCCTATCTTGGATTATGGGGACATAGTATATGCACCTGCACCACAAACTCACCTTAATAAACTTAATACATTGTATAACTCGTTCTGCCGCTTTGTGCTACAATGTAACTACAGGACCCACCATTGTGACATGCTAAAAGAACTAAACTGGCTGTCGCTGGAATCCAGAAGCACCCTCCATCTTTCCTGCCTTGTGTTTAAGAGCCTTTCTGGGACGCTCCCACCCTACCTGAGCAGAATGCTCTCCCCTGCTATTCCCACCTCCTATAACCTCGGATCCAGTACCAGCACATTATTTAGTTTGCCTCAATACAAAAAGAAAGCAGCTCGATCCTCCTTTTCCTACAGAGCGCCACAGTTATAGAATGACCTCCCGCACACTTTCAAACCTTCCCCAAGCCTAATATCCTTTTAGAAATCCCTCTCTACATATCTCATAACAGAATGCTCCTGTCATGGTTGATTATATATTTCCTACCTGGTCTATGTTAAATGTTTGCATATATTGTGTATTATTATTGTTTTTGTATTTTATTGTACCCTATTGTATCAATGCAATGTTTTGTGATCCCAGGAAATACTTGAAAACAAGAGAAATCTCAATGTATCCTTCCTGGTAATATATATTATAAATAAATAAGTAAATAAATTAGCAAGCTATGTCACCTAAACAGATGCAAATTCTACCTGCTCAATAAATTAAAGTTTATAAGCGGTTTTACACTAATAAAATGCATCAGATGCCTTAAAAAGACATATAGACATATCTACATTACCACACACTATTAAATGGATCAATTAACATACAAACCCTTCAACCTGTAATATAATCACTAAACCCCTAATGTCTCCATTGTGTTTGTCGTTAACCCCTTAAAGGGACAGTCTACACCTCAGTCATCTTAAAGTCTTACTTTAGATTAAGCTGCACATATCCTGCACCCTTTCTATATAATGCAGCAGTAACAGTATAAAGGTTATTTTCAAATGAATATTGTTTCTGGTCACTTTGAAATGGCTGCCAAGCTCTTCCCACTGATGACATCACAATCTGAGTTACATTTAAGGCCCAGATTGTGATGTCATCAGTGGGCAGAGCTTGGCAGCCATTTCAAAGTGACCAGAAAAAATAGTCATTGTTAAGATGACTAAGGAGTAGTAGACCAGTGTCAACTCCAGTCCTCAGGACCCTTAACAGGCATTCAACAATAGCACAGTCTTACTGCTGGGGCAGTGAGACTTGTGCTATTTAACTCCTTAGAGTGAAAATTACAGGGGGTCAAGGGAGGCTACAGTGATCCCCCCCGGTTACCTGGCTTGTAAATATATTTTGAAACTCCATTTAATATAACAAGATGCATTCTTTTATATAACCAAGCTTCACATGAGTAATACTTTAGCTACAGAACTGAAAAACATATATCATTTCCTTCCCGAACGTACAAGAATGAACTGTTTGCAGCAAGAAGAGCAAGCTGCATAGATGAGTCACATGCTGCACATGGGGAATGGTAAAGGAGTAGAGAATGATCACAACATAAAGCACTGGTTTTCAAACCTGTCCTCTGGTCTCCCTAACAGGCCACATTTTGAGGATATCTGAACTAGAGCACAGGTGAAATAATCAGCTGATTAGCAAACATGGATATTTTACTTGTTCTCTCCCTAGGTAATTCTGAAAACCTGGCCTGTTGGGGGAGGCTTGAGGACAGGTTTTAAAACCAGGGCATAAATGAATGAATTACAGCTTGATGGGTTGGTCATACATACATTCTCTATTAAAAGACCCTAATACTTCAGACACACACATTATACAGTTTGGGGAAGTGAAGGAACAGTTTAAAAGCATTGGGGCCCATACCTACAAGTCTAGGGCCTTGACAGAGTTGTGTTTGCATTAGATAAATGCAGTGATGGAATTGCTTGGAGTACCCTCAGGGAAAGACTGGGAATAAAAAGCAGCACTCAAAAAATAAAGGGATATTAATCAGTATGCGATTGTAATATAAAATGTTTAATTATGTGTAATTAAAAACTTTGTAATAGGGGGGAACTTCCGGGCAGCGTCCATGAGCAGTCGCAAAGCCGTATGCTGCTGCAGCTTTTTCTTATTTACTTTAAAAACAAAATCTATTTTTAGCTGCTTGATCTGTATAACTCTCCACAAGAACTACTCTACATTTTGCAGCAAATACTGAACATAAAAGTGTGAGAATAGCTGTTGGCATCGGTGCTTGGAGCCATTTCAAGACCTCGGCCTTAATTAAACCCCCCCGGCAGGGCGCCTTTGCCCTGTCGTTAAGCAGCACTGTGCGTGCTTTCAACTTATATTTCAGCATCTATTGCCGCTACATCTTTTGAGGATTTAAGGGAATACATTTCTTATCATTTGCAAAATGGGGACATTCGACAGAGACTTTGTTGATGCTGTGGCGCACTTGCTAGACCTACATTTTCAGCACCTCATAGCCACTGTAACTGCAGCATGGTGTCCCGCAACGTATAAATCACGGAGCGAGGAGCTACTGGCTCAGGTAAACTTACAGATCCCACTTACTGACAGGGACTGCAATGTGATCAGTCACTCGAACGAGCTGTGTATGACCGAGCACTCAGTTAGAGATAGAGTGATCCGAGTACTCCCGGAGCGGCAGGCAATTCAGGCTGAGGATCATCCAATCATTTTCGAGACTTGCTCTGCTTCAGACCTCCCTGAGTTTACAATGCAGGCGAAAGCTTCTATAGAAGGACGCAGCACTCTCATCGCCTCATGGAGTGATAACTGTTTTGCCGCAAGAAGTCAGGTCTTCAAAGCTGGACTTTGGGTAATTAATTCTACAGACTTAGAGCTATCTGGAGGCGATGACATGCTAATAACTTATAGACTTTACTCCCAGGCTATATCATTCCACTTGGGTATTTATGCCTTGAAAATGGGAATAGGTTAAACGTGTCACTAATTGGATGTTCTTACCGTCTTTACTCTAACATATATGAAGATGGTAAGCCCTGATGGAAAAACTGTGACTATTCATCTCTCTTATAGCTAATAAGGGACTTCCTATCTGATTTCTGAGCCCAGCAGATCTGTGTTGTTGTTATTTTCTTTTTTTTTTTTGTCTTTGTGGGTTGGTCGCAGCACTAACATATTTATTTATGCATTATGGCTAGCTACAGATTTATCATTGTTGCTTTGGTTTTGTCTCACTAACATTTTATGCTATAACATGTCATACCTGTATGGGGTAACTACTACTCAAGTTACAACATCGTTACTTTGGTAATCTCAATTCTCCTTATCCCATGCTGGGCAAGTTATTGACCCCATAGTTTTTAGCCAACAATACTCTCAGAAATCCTCTGGTATGCAACTATTAAACTCCTAAGTCACTAGGTGGTGTCCTGTCCTGTCGGCGGCCGAGATGGGGCAGGACACCTTATTTATTTTAACATAAATCAGAGGTGAGTGCTCACTTTATTTTTAATATTTTTCCCTATGAAGAGCTGTCCATCTATTACTAATGATTGTAGAAAGGTTATGTATATGCATTGCGCTCAATCAGCATTCTAGCAGTTAGTGAGCTGTAACCCTTTACCAGCAAATTAAACTCTAATTTATTTTACAGTTAATGACCCACAACAACACTCCTACTGGTTTTACTATCCCATGTTCTATTAGAAATCGCTGAGAAATCTCTATAACTTCAGGTGTTTTGAACAGGTAGATCTTACTGCTATGTGTATATAGTTTGAAGCAGCATAATAGGACTTACCTATGTATATCAAATGATATTCTCAAATCCATCTATTCTCCATTATAACTTACAAAACGGTTCCACTCAGCTGTCTTTTATTTGTATATATATACTACTGCAGGTCTGCTCTTTGCATGTTCTGAATCGGTGTCTCTCCACTGTTCTATCCCCAAGATAGCAGAGCACATCTTGATAAGATGAGCTGTCAAGTTGCACCACCCTTAAGGTTAACCCCTGTAATCCCTTCCTCGTTTTGAGTTCTTGTTTTTTTTAGTAGCGGCTACATATACCATAAAAATGTTACAGAAATAAGGCTTATCATTCGAGATCCACAAGTGGTCTCCTCTATTTAAAGTAACCTTCATTTGCTTTAATATTATTTCTTATTTGTGGAGGCCCAAAAGTGGCCCATTCAATTATTTAGAAGGTTTATAGAGTATTGGCATCCTATTTATGTATTACTCACATGGTACCCATATTATTAACTGTGTGTCTCTTATCCTTTAACTTTCCTGTTTGCACTTCCTGTAAAACTGGTATTTTATTTCATGTGATATAAGCATTTATCTTTTTTGATGTTGTATGCCTTTGAATGAGCCAAATAAAAAATGTTTAAATAAAAAAAAACAAAAAAAAAACTTTGTAATATACTTTATTTTGTCCCTTTTTTCCTGTAATTTAACTGAAAATCATTGTTTTTTTAAAAAATTCAGCTGAGTTTCTATAAAGTAATGGACGCCACCATGTCTAAACTTAAGTTTTCACCTCATCTCACTATTAGGGAAAGATATTAAACAGGCAATACAATAGACTATGCTAACATCATTGTGTGGGTTTCCATACAGCCTTCTTTACACAAACTATTGTATTGCCGGTGTTCTGTCAGATTAGCAAACATATCAGATCAGCAAATGGAAGTGGAGGTCCGTTAGCTGTCTGACCGCAAATACCGTGGATGGGCTCCACCGCATCATCGCAATCCAATCCAATCTTGTTGGACACTTTTATAGTGCATGCACGCACAAAGGTATAGTTTGTATATGTAAGAACTACTGTACTTTTATTTTTATCACTGTAATATACAGTTATAACAAGTCACATTAAAATTATTTTTGATAAATTAATAAACTGAAAAATACAAAACAGTACACTGTGTTATTCCCCTTTTTGATGTTTTTGTTTAACTGAGGGCAAAGACAGTATTTATTATTATACTGTCAACTGATTTGTATTAGACTCAATTATATATTTCAAAGTACAGTTTTGTATTTTTCTTTCTCAATAAAGCTGGTTTAACAATATCATCTAATTCTTTAAGATTCGGTTTATTAATTTATCAAAAATAATTTTAATGTGACTTGTTATAACTGTATATTACAGCAATATAAATAAAGGTACAGTAGTTCTTTGAAATTAAACTACATTACCCATCACTCAAAATCCCAGAAGGCTGTTCTAAGCCTTTAACTCCCTTCAACATCCACCTCACCTGCACCTCTACCCACTACCAAACGTACTGCTCAGATTATTGCTGATAGCTTCTAAAATTAAATTGACACAATTAGAAAAGGCATCTCTCCCTTACACTCCTCAAACCCAGCCCCCTACCTACTAATAAAACTCTGCTACATTCCCCCTGTAACAGAGGAAGAAGTCCACATACTCCTATCTTTTGCTCATCTCACAACCTACCCACTTGACCCTATTCTTTCACAACGTGTTCCCTCTCTCCCTGCTTCTCTAACCGCTGCCTTAACTCATCTTTTTAACCAATCTGTTGCCAGTGACACTTTTCATGATACATTCAAGCATGCATCAATCATACAAATCCTAAAAATGCCCTTGCTTGAACCCTACCCCCCTTCTAACTATCGGCTGGTTCTCCTTACTCCCATTTGCTTCCAAAGTATTGGAACAACTGGTCTATAATCGCTTAACTTAATTTCTTTCAACTAACTCACTACTTGACCCACTACAATCTGGTTTCTGCCCTAAACAACAGAAGCCGCTCTTACTATTATTATTATTCTTTATTTATAAAGCGCCAACAGATTCCTCAGCGCTGTCCATAGATACAGAGATAAAAGTACAGTACAATACAATATAAAAGACACCAGATAAAGTTTAACAAACAAATACAGGGGGAATTGAGGGCCCTGTTCCTGTGGGAACTTACAATCTAGATGGGTAGGAGGGTGAGAAACAGGAGGTGAGGATGATGTTAGTGTGGAGTTAGATGAGGGCAGCAATTAGGCAAGTGGAATTCATTTGTTACTGATTTGGAGGTAGGCTTCCATGAACAGAAAGGTCTTTAGGGAGCGTTTATAGAAGGAAAGGTTAAGGGAGAGTCTGACAGCTCTAGAAAGTGCGTTCCAGATGGTTGGTGCCTCACAAGAGAAGTCATGTAGCCTAGCATGGGAGGAGGTGATGGTAGAAGATGCAAGGAGCAGGTCATTGTTGGATCTTAGGGGGCGAACTGGATTATATTTGTTGATGAGTGAGGACAGGTAGGGGGGGGCTGCGTTGGTAGGGGCTTTGTAGGTCAGGATGAGAATTTTGAATTTAATTCTGCTGTGGATGGGTAGCCAGTGAAGGAACTCACAGAGGGGTGCAGCAGATACAGAGCGTCGGGAGAGGTGGATTAGCCTAGCAGAGGCATTTAGGATGGATTGAAGAGGGGAGAGAGGGAGGTCAGTTAGTAGGTTATTACAGTAGTCAAGTCGGGAGATTACCAGGGAGTGGATTAGCTGTTTAGTAGTTTCAGCACTCAGAAACTGACACATTTTGGAGATATTGCGTAGGTGGTTGGGACAGGAGGAAGAGAGCAATTGGATGTGGGGTATGAAGGACAGATTGGAGTCAAGTGTAACTCCTAGGCAGCGGACTTGGGGTGATGGGGAGATAGTGATGTCACCAACAGTGATTGAAAAGTTAGAAACCGGGGTAAAATTAGAGGGAGGGATTAGAAGGAGCTCAGTCTTGGACATGTTGATTTTTAGGTGGTGAGAGGCCATCCAAGAAGAAATGCCAGATAAGCAGACATTGATGTGAGAAAGGACAGAAGGAGAGAGTGAAGGGGTGGATAGGTAGATCTGAGTATATTCAGCATAGAGGTGGTAGTTGAAGCCATAGCTACCGATAAGTTTACCCAGTGAGGATGTATAAATAGAGAAGGGTAGAGGACCCAGAACAGAGCCTTGAGGTACTCCAACAGACAGAGGCAATGAAGAGGAGGAGTCGCCAGCAAAGGAGACAGAAAAGGACCTATTAGAGAGATAAGAGTGGATCCAGGAAAGGACAGTGTCAGAGAGCCAAAGGGAGCTGAGAGTCCGTAGGAGAAGTGGATGGTCAACAGTGTCAAAGGCAGCAGACAGATCAAGTAAGATAAGTATTGAGTATGGCCATTTTTTTTAGCAGAAAGAAGATCATTAGTAACCTTGGTGAGGGCAGTCTCAGTTGAGTGTTGGGAACGGAAGCTAGATTGCAAGGGGTCAAGCAGTGAGTTGGAGGACAAGAAGTGGGTTAAGCGATCGAAGACTAGTTTTTCCAGGACTTTTGAAGCTAGAAGAAGCAGTGATATGGGGCGGTAGTTTGCAGGAGAATTGGGGTCGAGGGAGGGTTTTTTGAGGATGGGGTGACCTTTGCATGTTTGAAGGAAGATGGGAATGAACCGGTATTAAGGGATAGGTTGAATATATGAGTAAGAGCAGGAGTGAGGGTAGAAGACAGAGAAGGTATTAGATGTGAAGGGATAGGTTAAAGTGGGCAGGTAGTGAGGTGTGAGGAAGACAATAGGGAACTCACTTCATTCTCAGTGGTAGGGGTAAGGTGCTGAGAGTGGTGGAGGGGGTTGCCGGGGGCAGATATGGAAGGTTGCAGTTTTGTGTGGGGATATTACTTCAGATGGTAATTGTTTTGTTGAAAAAGTAGTCTGTGCAAAAGAGAGTTTAAGAGTTAGGGGCGCAAATAAATGCTGCAACTAAAGAAATGGGTTGGACTAAGTTACTATATGTTTAAAATTGATTAAATTTGTATTCGGTCAATTAAATATAGTGATAGACATATAATTGGTAAATATTATCCTTTATTTTAATACAAGTTTATCTATAACCAGTTGATCTATAAAAAGTACAAATGTTCTTCTAAAAACAGTTCATCTGAATTTTGTAAAAATCTTGTTAAAATACAGGTATACCTCACTTTACAGCGCTTCACTTTACAGCGATTCACTAATACAGCGCTTTGTGGAGCTGAAGTTCAACCTCCAAGGATTTTGAAATAGTGATGTAATCATCATGAGATTGCGAGAAAAGTGACTGGCACCATTTTGTTATGCACAGTTCACTCTGTTTACAGCATTTCAGTGCAAACTGTGTCTCAGTGTTATAGACTGGCAAATTTTACTATAGTCAATGTCACTATTTTACAGGTACAGTATTTATTGAATACTGTACTGTGCTAGTATTAAACTAAACGTAGTGCTATTGCACACTTAATATATATAAATTCAAACATGTTTTCAAGTTTTTAAATACACTGGCAAGTGAAAAGAAAGCTAAAACCGCATTGTTTCACTTTAAGGCGGTTTTCACTTTACAGCGGGGCTTCGGTCCCTAACCCGCTGTATGAGCGGGGTATACCTGTATATTAAAAAAAAAATAAAGATACATAAAGATCATATAATGGTGTAGTGAGATTTCAAGTGATTGTGTGAGGAATATAAGAAGGGCTTCTTTTGTCTATGTATGTAGCGATCTTACTCAGAGAGGCGCATAAGTTATCAAAAAAATATTTTCCTATAGATGTAGTCAATAATGATCTGTTTGGTTATATACGCAAAAACACCTAGTTCATCAAAACCTAGTGTAGTGTAGACAAACTTTCAGTTCACAATAGTTACACGTCAATAGGAATGGTTGGTTACTAATTGTAAAATATGTACTAATTCGGCTCCTCTAGGTATACATACATGTAATCTATGTAAAAGACATGTGTGGAGAAAGGTCAGTTTAACATGTGTGGAGAACGGTCAGTTTAAAAGCAGTTTAAAAAACAAGGTTCTTTTGGTTGTGATAGTTAAATTCTTATGTAAACATAATATTTATGCTAACATGATATTTGTGCAGCAGAATGCAGTCGGCCGACTGGAATGGATAGCTCGTTCAAACTGAAAGAACCGTTTGTAGTCTTTTTTACAGTATGATGAGTTTGCTATTTGTTAACAATAGTTTGATGTACGTTGCCCGGGTAGTTAATTGTTATGTTGCCAGAGCTCTACGGATTAGGAGCACATAGTGATAAGTAAGTAACGATAGTTTTACTTACTTGAATGCTCCTAACCGATTCTGGAGCCTGGATGCAGATGAAAATGAAGAATGTTACTTTGTATATCCTTCCGCTCAGTAGATGATGCTGAGGGTAGCTTCTTTTGATGTCCTCAGATGTATTAAATCAGTCTTTGCTTACAGCTTAGGTGTGACGGCTCAATTATAGTCCTCCAGTTACTTAACAAAGTTCAAAGTAATTTGTACCAGCGATAGTCTTGTAGGTATCCTTGGGGAAAGTGTTTTTAAATGGCAGTACTTTCCCCAAGGATACCTACAAGACTATCGCTGGTATAAATTACTTTGAACTTTGTTAAGTAAGAGACCGCAAAAACCAGCACTTACAGTTCTGCAACAAAGTAGCCGCTATTTGTGAGTGGACTGGAGGACTATAATTGAGCCGTCACACCTAAGCTGTAAGCAAAGACGGATTTAATACATCTGAGGACATCAAAAGAAGCTACCCTCAGCATCATCTACTGAGCGGAAGGATATACAAAGTAACATTCTTCATTTTCATCTGCATCCAGGCTCCAGAATCGGTTAGGAGCATTCAAGTAAGTAAAACTATCGTTCCTTACTTATCACTATGTGCTCCTAATCCGTAGAGCTCTGGCAACATAACAATTAACTTCCCGGGCAACGTACATCAGACTATTGTTAACAAATAGCAAACTCATCATACTGTAAAAAAGACTACAAACGGTTCTTTCAGTTTGAACGAGCTATCCATTCCAGTCGGCCGACTGCATTCTGCTGCACAAATATCATGTTAGCATAAATATTATGTTTACATAAGAATTTAACTATCACAACCAAAAGAACCTTGTTTTTTAAACTGCTTTTAAACTGACCGTTCTCCACACATGTTAAACTGACCTTTCTCCACACATGTCTTTTACATAGATTACATGTATGTATACCTAGAGGAGCCGAATTAGTACATATTTTACAATTAGTAACCAACCATTCCTATTGACGTGTAACTATTGTGAACTGAAAGTTTGTCTACACTACACTAGGTTTTGATGAACTAGGTGTTTTTGCGTATATAACCAAACAGATCATTATTGACTACATCTATAGGAAAATATTTTTTTGATAACTTATGCGCCTCTCTGAGTAAGATCGCTACATACATAGACAAAAGAAGCCCTTCTTATATTCCTCACACAATCACTTGAAATCTCACTACACCATTATATGATCTTTATGTATCTTTATTATTTTTTTTAATATATTTTAACAAGATTTTTACAAAATTCCGATGAACTGTTTTTAGAAGAACATTTGTACTTTTTATAGATCAACTGGTTATAGATAAACTTGTATTAAAATAAAGGATAATATTTACCAATTATATGTCTATCACTATATTGAATTGACCGAATACAAATTTAATCAATTTTAAACATATAGTAACTTAGTCCAACCCATTTCTTTAGTTGCAGCATTTATTTGCGCCCCTAACTCTTAAACTCTCTTTTGCACAAACTAATCCAATATCAATCAGGGGTTGATATCTCAGGAGTTAAGGCTAGTCAACACCTAGGCAGCGCAGGAAAGTCTTTGAAAAACCTGTACTTTTTGCTTTTACTGAAAAAGTAGTCTGCCAGGTCTTGAGCACTAAAGGCAGATGGAGGGGGTGGTGCAGGTGGATAAAGGAGAGAGTTGAAAATGGAGAAGAGACGTTTAGGGTTTGAGGAGTGAGTAGATATAAGAGAAGAGAAGTAGGTTTGCTTGGCTAAGTGAAGGGCAGAGGAGTAAGAATAAAGAATGAACTTATAGTGGAGAAAATCTGATTCAGAGCGGGATTTCCTCCAGGCACATTCAGCTGCACAGGAGCATTTTTGCAGGAAGCGTGTGCTTAGACTGCCAGGGTTGGAGCTGATGATGTGGGGTTTTGCATATTTGGGGAGGAGCAAAAGTGTCCAGTGCAGAGGAGAGAGTATTGTTATAGTGGGTTGTAGCAAGGTCAGGGCAGAATATTGTGGAAGTGTGGGGGAGGTGTTTTTGAATAAGGTTGGAGAGTTGTACAGGATCCATAGTGTGCAGATTTGGGGGCGAGAGGGTGAAGTAGGTGTAGCCTATATATTAAGCTTAAAGGTGAGCAGATGGTGGTCTGAGATGGGAAATGGGCGACAGGTGACGTCTGAGAGATAGCAGAGATAGGAGAATACTAGATCAATAGAGTGTCCGTTGCGGTGAGTAGGGAATAGGGTGGATTGTGAGACACCAAAGGAGTTTGTGAGTGAGAGAAGCTTAGAGGCAGCAGGGGCAGATGGGTTATCAATGGGGATGTTGAAGTCCCCTAGGATTAGAGCAGGTGTATTTGTAGAGAGAAAGTGAGAAAGCCAGGCAGCAAAGTTATCAAGGAATTGGGAGGTTGGTCCAGGGGGGGCGATAGATAACTGCCACCCTGAGGGAGAGGGGGGAGAATAGTCGGGTGCAGTGAACTTCAGAGGAAAAGGAGAGAGATGGATGAGGATGCAGTTGCTGATAGGAGCAGGAGGGGGAGAGTAAGATTCCAACACTGCCACCATGTCTCTCGCCTGGCCTAGGTGTGTGGCTAAAGTGGAGACCACCGTGTGTGAGAACAGCAATGGAAGCAGTGTCAGAAGATGATAACCAGGTTTCAGTAATTGCTAGAAGATTGAAGGTGTTAGAAACAAACAGGTCATGAACAGTTGTAAGTTTGTTACAGACAGAGCAAGCATTCCAAAGAGCACAAGAAAAGAGAGGGGATAAGCGCTGTGTGTTAATAGAGATGAGATTGCTAGGATTGCGTGACCTAGAGTTTTTGCAGTGGGGGACTGTGTGAGAGTGTAAAAGTGTGGTGATTGCTGCAGGGCCAGGGTTAGGAGAGATGTCACCAGCAGCAAGCAGTAGTAGGAGTGTGAATGACAGAAGGTGAGAGGGGGACTTGTAGGAGCGGGTAAGATTAGACACAGGAGAGTTAGATGGGGAAGTATTTCTTAGGAGTAGTTCATGAGAGGACAGCATAGGGGATGACAGGAGGGAGGGTGAGATAAGGATAGTGTGGGGGTTATTGTTGCTCCAGGGAAGTGCAGTGATTTTTAGGAAAAGGGCAGACAGAAATAGCAGAAAAAAACATGGAAAGCATTGTGCAGGTGTAATTAGTTAGTTTTACCTGTTAGTGGGACTGCGGTGTCCCCCTCCAGTTCTTAACTCGCCACTTGTAACACAGGGCACTTAGAAGCACAGGGCACAAAAAGCCAAGGCTTTATAGAGCCAAGTGTTCAGCTGTTTGTAGCAGTCAGATTATAAATTGTAATGATTTGATTCAAGACAGTTGTGCACAGGCAGACTAGTTAGGAAACTGGAGTTACACACACTTGCAAATTAGATTGGGGGGAGACAAATGGCTGGAAAGCACACAGATATTGTACAAAGGAACTGATAACAAATCTAAAACAAAAAAATCATAAATCCAGACAGCAGGAGAGATGCATACCAGTGTATTACAAGCAAATTAAAGGGACACGGAGGGGCAACCAGGCAGATAAAGGAAGCAGGAGAGATGCATACCTGTAGAGAGATGAGATGGAGGGTAAAACAAAGGGGCACTATTACTTTTTAATTTTTCTGGATGTATCTGCTGCTTTAGACACAGTTGACCATTCTCTCCTCTTACAAATCCTACATTCATTTGCATATAAGACACAGCCCTCTCCTGGCTTGCTTTATATCTCTCAAATCGCTCAATTATAGTTTTCTTTAACAACAAATCACCTGTCTCTCTCAGTTGGAGTACTGCAAGGCTCTGTATTGAGTCCCTTTCTTTTTTTTTACTCTATATATCCTTCCTTGGAAAACGTATATCCTCCTTTGGCTTCCAGTACCACTTATATGCTGATGATACCCAAATCTATCTTTCCTCTCCTGATATCTCTCCCTCTTTACTCAACCAGATTACCAACTGTCTTATTGCAATTTCCTCTTGGATGTCCTCACACTATCTCCAAGTTAATCTGTCTAAAACTGAACTGCTTCTTATCCCCCCCTCATTGAGACATCCAACACCTAACATTTCTCTGACAGTTGGAGACCCTATTCTCCACACCTCACTCCAGGTTCTCTGTCTTGAGTTATAGCTTGAATCTGAACTCAAATTCCACATATAAAAGCACTTGCCAAATCCTGCCGGGCACTCCATCGCAACATATCCAGAATTCAACCCTTCCTTACTCAAGAAACCACAAAAATAATAATGAATTCCCTTATTTTGTCATGCATTGACTACTGCAGTCTACTTCTAAATGGCCTTCTCAAACACTGTATCTCCCCTATCCAATCTATTATGAATGCTTCAGCTAGTCTCATCCGCCTAAGTCGCCATTCTACCTCAGCTGCTCCACTCTGTCAATCTCCACACTGGCTACCCATACACTTTAAAATGCAATTGAAAGTATTAATCCTAACAGCACTCAACAACTTCGCTCCCAACTATATTTTCTCTCTCGTATCCAAATACTCCCTGACACATCCTCTTTGATCAACCTTTGTCTCTCCACTCCTATTATCTCTACGTCCCTCTCTGGCTTTCAAGACTTCTCACACGCTGCTCCTGTCCTCTGGAACTCTACCCTGCTCCATCAGACTGTCTCCAACCTTGTATAGCTTCAGATGCTCTTTGAAAACTCACCTATTCAGAGAGGTTTACCATCTATCCCTTGCTTTTCATAATAACCAAAATAAATCTTAAAGGGACAGTATACACCAATTTTCATATAACTGCATGTAATAGACACTACTATAAAGAATAATATACACAGGTACTGATCTAAAAAATCAGTATAAAACTTTTTAAAAACTTACTTAGAAGCTCCAAGTTTAGCACTGTTGATTAGATAAGCAGGAACACGCAGGGAAAGTGGCAAAATTGCAGACACTCCCCCCCCCTCCCCTCTTCCCTGCATATAAAAAGACAGATTATACAGACAGAAGCCAGCAGTAGACTGGAAAAGCGTATCTGTGACGGACACCGGCTACCCCGTAGCTATAGAGCGGTGAGAAGTGATTATAGCTAGAGCCCACCCAAATAACCAGACAAAACCAGAATTCAGGTGAAACACAAACAGACTTTATTGTAAAACACACACACTTATATACACCCAGCTCAGGATGATAAGGGTCTTATCTGACCCCCAGATTTCCCGCCATTCCCGCACCTCCAGACTGACTGGTGCACCCCATAGCATCCATAGTCCCATACAGTCTGAGTACTAATGTAGAGCTCCGGGCCCCAAGGGGTTCCAGTCCAAAAAGCGTCATGATCCGTCACTGGGGGCCGGAGCGGCAGTGGATCAAAGGTACACTGGGTAAGTCAGGGGGAATAGGATTGTAGAGGGGGCTCTGAAACCCCAAGTTCCCAGGGGAGCTCCCCATCTCTTGCCCTCATAGGGGGTACCAAACCCCAAAAGAGCGGAGCTCTGGGAAAAAGGGCTGTTGGAGCAACCCGGGGTAAAGGTCAGCGGGTGTACGGGGTAATCCGGCCGGCCAGTAGTTCCAGGAGCCCGGCCGGCCAGAAAGGTATCAGGCGGCAAGCGACCACCTCTTCCATGAGGAGGTACAAACAGCAAAACAAGAAACAGGAAGAGTTTGGGAGACCCTGTAAGCCATGAAAAAGCCAAAACTGGTGTAAAAACAGTGAGCCAGGTAGTAGGGGGTGTGAGTAGCCTTGGCAGCCTGGTATCCGTGACAGCGTCTACTTCTGACACTGAGGGGCTTGGTTAGGAGTCTGAAAATCTGCACAATGTTATTAAAAATAAGCAAAACTATTCATTGTTACAAAAACACTCCCAGGTGGGCTATATAAATGGATCATCTACAAAACATTTATGCAAATAAAAATCTAGTGTACAATATCCCTTTTCAGTGCCTTCACTAACTGCTGTCACCAGGGCTGCGACTTTAAATTTTGGGGCCCCTTACTGAAACCATTGATTGGCCCCCCTCCCCTGTGTGTGTATATATATTTATATATATATATATATACACACACACACACAGAGTTTGTATGGTGGTATAAATATTAATAAATAAAACATGAACATGCAGCAGAGCATAAGTGCAATCAAAGGGTTGTATCACTGGTGAATAACACACAACAATGATTTAATTCCTTACTCCTTTAAATCACATGCAACAGCCATGTGTTAAAGGCACAGTACACTGTAAATTTGTTTTTATATTAATGTATTTTCATTGACTTGTTATACCAGCTGCAGAGTATAAAATGTATAAAAAATTGCATTTTTAGGTTTATTTGTGTATATTAAGTAGCTAGTTTTGTGCTTTTAAACCACAGCCTATTACAATGGGTTGAGCTTCAGGTAATATCATATGTCATTATGTTATCACTTTGCGTACACACATTTGCTTCCTTATCTTATATTTGTCTGGAAAACTAAAGCGCAATACTTTGGCCCCTAGTTATCAAGCCGTCAACCTCAAATACGCTGGAATTCCGCAGCGTATTTGTGGCGAGGCTGATTTGCCTTAGTTATCAAGCCCTAGACACCGGCAAAAGTAGAATTTAGTGACGTAAGCTTCGATCCGCCGGACTCAGTCCGACACAGATCGTTTCTTACGTCACTCCAGATGTTCCACACACAAGTTCGGCACTATCTGACTACTTTTGCTAGTTATCAAAAAACTAGCAGGTAAATTTCCAGCCCACCGTACCTGGTTTTCAAACCGCCGCCCTGGAGGTGGCGGATCCAATAGGAATCAATGGGAGTCTGACCATAGCGAAAGTTCATGTTCGCTGCTGCCAGACATCCCATTGATTCCTATGGGAAACGTCTGCACCTAACACCCTAACATGTACCCCGAGTCTAAACACCCCTAATCTGCCCCCCCTACACCGCCGCAACTAAATAAATGTATTAACTTTGTATTTATTTTAGCTAGTTAGAATAGTTATTAAATAGTTATTAACTATTTAATAACTACCTAGCTAAAAGAAATGCAAAATTACCTGTAAAATAAATCCTAAGCTAAGTTACAATTAAACCTAACACTACACTATCATTAAATTAATTAAATAAATTAGCTACAAATAACTACAATTAAATTCAATTAAATAAACTAAATAAAGTACAAAAAAATAAAAAAAGCTAAGTTACAAAAAATAAAAAAAATAATTTACAAACATTTCAAAAATATTACAACAATTTTAAGCTACTTACACCTAATCTAAGCCCCCTAATAAAATAACAAAGCCCCCCAAAATAAAAAAATGTCCTACCCTATTCTACATTAAAAAGTTACCAGCTCTATTACCTTACCAGCCCTTAAAATGGCCTTTTGCGGGGCATGCCCCAAAGAAAACAGCTCTTTTGCCTGTAAAATAAAAATACAACCCCCCCAACATGAAGATTGAAGACGCCGCTTGGATGAAGACTTCAATCAGATGGAAGACTTCTTCAGCACCCCTTGGATGATGACTTCTGCCGCTCCGGATCTCCTCTTCGGTTCTTCGGTGGTCGGCTGGCTGAAGATGGCTAAAGGTAGGATGATCTTCAGGGGGGTAGTCTTAGGTTTATTTAAGGGGGGTTTGGGTTAGAGTAGGGGTATGTGGGTGGTGGGTTTTAATGTTGGGGGGTTGTATTTTTATTTTACAGGCAAAAGAGCTGTTTTCTTTGGGGCATGCCCCGCAAAAGGCCCTTTTAAGGGCTGGTAAGGTAATAGAGCTGGTAACTTTTTAATGTAGAATAGGTTAGGGCATTTTTTTTTATTTTGGGGGGCTTTGTTATTTTATTAGGGGCTTAGATTAGGTGTAAGTAGCTTAAAATTGTTGTAATATTTTTTAAATGTTTGTAAATTATTTTTTTTATTTTTTGTATCTTAGCTTTTTTTATTTTTTGTACTTTATTTAGTTTATTTAATTGAATTTAATTGTAGTTATTTGTAGCTAATTTATTTAATTAATTTATTGATAGTGTAGTGTTAGGTTTAATTGTAACTTAGCTTAGGATTTATTTTACAGGTAATTTTGTATTTATTTTAGCTAGGTAGTTATTAAATAGTTAATAACTATTTAATAACTATTCTAACTAGCTAAAATAAACACAAAGTTACCTGTAAAATAAATATAAATCCTAAAATAGCTACAATGTAATTATTAATTACATTGTAGCTATCGTAGGGTTTATTTGGTATTTAGTTTTAAATAGGAATAATTTATTTAATTATAGTGTAGTGTTATGTGTAATTGTAACTTAGGTTAGTTTTTATTTTACAGGTAAATTTCTCTTTATTTTAACTAGATAGCTATTAAATATTTAATAACTATTTAATAGCTATTGTACCTAGTTAAAAAAAATTGAAAGTTGCCTGTAAAATAAAAATAGATCCCAAGATAGCTACAATATAATTATTATTTATATTGTAGCTATATTAGGGTTTATTTTAAAGGTAAGTATTTAGTTTTAAATAGGATTAATTTAGTTAATAAGAGAAATATTATTTAGATTTATGTAATTAATATTTAAGTTAGGGGGTGTTAGGGTTAGTGTTAGACTTAGGTTTAGGGGTTAATAATTTTATTATAGTGGCGGCGGTGTAGGGGGGCAGAATAGGGGTTGATAAATTTATTATAGGTGGCGACGGTGTAGGGGGGGCAGATTAGGGGTTAATAAGTTTAATATAGGTTGCGGCGGGGTCCGGGAGCGGCGGTTTAGGGGTTAAACTATTTATTTAGTTGCGGTGAGGTCCGGGATCCGCAGGATAGGGGTTAATAACTTTATTATAGGTTGCAGCGGTATATGGGGGGCAGGATAGGGGTTACTAGGTATAATGTAGGTTGCGGCGGTGGATCTATCCATTACACATACTAAAGCATCATACTAAGGCATATAAAGACATGCTAGAAAGAATAAGAGGGCGCTAAAGCTAAGATCCCACCACACTTAGTCAAAAATAGTATAGACAACAGAAGGCAAATGAATAACTTTACTTCACAATATTTAAAATACAGTTTATACAACAAATGGAAATATAGATGAGAATTGGTGTGTAAAAAGGGACGTCTCCCTTAATAAAAATAAAAATAAACTGGATTACCACCTTTAAGAAGATAAAAAATATATACTGGAGCTTGATAAAATATGTTCATATATTCGATGAGCGTTAGTTATCCAGCGAAATTGGCTACACTTTATTGAGTAGCTACACTTTTGAAACAATGTTCCTTATATAGGCTGATCAAGGAAAAAACGTGTTACTGTCCATCAGATGGTTATAACATAGAGAAATTGTATTCTTATTCCTTGTGTGACTCCCTATGATGTGGTTCAAACAGTCATAATACACACCTTAGAGTCAAGATTGATTGTGCTCACACCTAATAGTTCAAAGTGATTAATACGATCTTATTAGACTCACACTGTCAGATATATGTCCAGGTAAGCGGTATCCTCCAATGCTGTGTTGCTCTTTACTTGCGTGGGCTGAACCCGGTCAGCGTGTATGGAAACTGCTTGTCACTCCGATTCCTTGTGTGCTTGGTTTTTGATTCCGAAGGCAAGAGGTGAAATCCGCAGGCCCGCACTTAGCGTGGAACACGCGTGGGTTGGATATTCTTGAACTAGGTACCTAGATAAGAGATAAAATAAAGTTAAGAATCCCTTTTCTAATTAGTGACAGTGCTGAATAAAACTGAAACAAAATTAAAATTAATTTTTCTATTATTATTATTATTTTTTTCTATTTCCTATCCTTTATATTTCTTATCCTTTATCTTCATGACATATGAGATAATGAATTTTTAGAATTAATGAATTATATAACCTCTATTTAATTCTATCAACGGATCAATTGTTTGTTCGATTTGATATACCACACAATTCAAATTAAAAATCCTTTTGTCCAATATGGAAGACCACCTCTGGTTTTATCAGGTTTTTAATATTTTTTATATGTTCATGTTGAGCGCAATAAATTCTTTATCTAACAAAAACACACTACTATAAGACTCAACACTATTTTTGGGAAAGTAAATATGATCTCCTGGTCTAAGCTAAACATACCACCTTAAGTAAAACTACTAGGAATTTGGATCGAATTCCACCTTTTATTGGAAAGCATCACACCAATCAGCACACTCCGATGAATATTTAAACCCTGTCCTGGGAACACACCGGCATCTTGAAAAAGCCCTGTTAACGGGCGAAACGCGTAGATTGATTTCCAGTTGTTCCCTGTAAAGGACTTTATTTTATCTCTTATCTAGGTACCTAGTTCAAGAATATCCAACCCGCGCGTGTTCCACGCTAAGTGCGGGCCTGCGGATTTCACCTCTTGCCTTCGGAATCAAAAACCAAGCACACAAGGAATCGGAGTGACAAGCAGTTTCCATACACGCTGACCGGGTTCAGCCCACGCAAGTAAAGAGCAACACAGCATTGGAGGATACCGCTTACCTGGACATATATCTGACAGTGTGAGTCTAATAAGATCGTATTAATCACTTTGAACTATTAAGTGTGAGCACAATCAATCTTGACTCTAAGGTGTGTATTATGGCTGTTTGAACCACATCATAGGGAGTCACACAAGGAATAAGAATACAATTTCTCTATGTTATAACCATCTGATGGACAGTAACACGTTTTTTCCTTGATCAGCCTATATAAGGAACATTGTTTCAAAAGTGTAGCTACTCAATAAAGTGTAGCCAATTTCGCTGGATAACTAACGCTCATCGAATATATGAACATATTTTATCAAGCTCCAGTATATATTTTTTATCTTCTTAAAGGTGGTAATCCAGTTTATTTTTATTTTTATTAAGGGAGACGTCCCTTTTTACACACCAATTCTCATCTATATTTCCATTTGTTGTATAAACTGTATTTTAAATATTGTGAAGTAAAGTTATTCATTTGCCTTCTGTTGTCTATACTATTTTTGACTAAGTGTGGTGGGATCTTAGCTTTAGCGCCCTCTTATTCTTTCTATCTTGTTCTACTTGTGACAATCCTGGGGGGACTGTCTTAGAGTGGCCTAGGTCTACTTTAGCTATTAGCGCTATATTTTTGCACTCACCATATAAAGACTTGCAGCAGCAATGCACACATAGCAATTGTGTGTATGTATATATACAATTTTTATATAAGTATATATATATATATATATATATATATACTTTTATAAAAGTTGCATCTTGGCTGATGAATCCTTATTTTACATTTTTTTTTAATCTTTAGTGTGAAGAGCCCTGCTTCTGTCCAAGAGCTGATTTATCATGACCCGAATGCAGTCAAATACACCTGTTTCTGCGCAGCCCTTAGGCTTCTTTGACTTGCAGCTCTTTCAGCCAATCAGAGCCTCACCATGCGCCCCATTTAAGTTAATCACAGCACGCTCCCGTGCTTGGAACTCAGGCTGGAAGTTGAACTGTGCACACGCAACTGCTATGCTATTTGCACAACATAAACAGTGAGACTGCTTACTGTTAACATACTGTAAAGTTATACTGTGTGAAGTTATGGAAGTGAATTTACCATCACTTTAACCTAGCAGCTAACAAAGACAGGACTGCAGTGTAAATATGTTACAGCCTTTTTTACACCCATGGGGTTAACTGCATCTACTAGAATTTGAGCCGTTTCTCAGGAGGTTATCTGGGAGGAGATTTCTTCTTGCTTAGTGCTGTGCCGAAGGAGAGTTTTTACAGCTCAGTCCATAGGAGGAATTGCAAGTTGCTCATCCTCCTCTTCTCTCTCCTGTGCGCAGCTGGGGCAGTTGGTAAAAGGGTGGGATCTGCCTAGACATACATTGCTGGGCTGCACTCCCTAGTTCCACACTACTGCTGGTTTCATGTATGATTCCCTCATAAGTGTCAACCACTAGTTGGGCTCTGCACCCAGGGAATTGAGCATGGGTAGAACACTAATTACCAGAGTGATGCTGTCTTTTTCCGCATTCCAGCATACTGCAGCCGCTCTAGAGGGACATACCCAGTCCCCACAAGATTGCAGCTCTGGGCGGGAGCCCCTCCCTCCTCCTGTGATTTGACAGCATCTTGCTACATGGCAATCTGGGACATGTAGTCTCCCAAGCCATGCACTCTAGAAAGGGCCCGGCCACATTTCTGGTGCTGTTAGCTATAGCGTTGAACAGGGGTAAGTGGGGGGCCCCAAACCAGGGAGCCCAAGTATAATCTTAAGTCACTAATTGCTCCCTGACACTGTCGGGCCCCTCTACACATGGGGCCCCTGACAAGAGTTACCCCTGTCACCCCCTGATGGCGGCCCTGGCTGTCACTTCAATGCATATGACAAACTAAACCAAACCTTATGCCTCTGCAACCTGTAGACTGTAAGCTCTTCGGAGCAGGGCCCTCTTCCACCTGTAATAGATCTTTATAGTCTGTTAAGTTTTTGTATCTTATCACAAACCCTTGTCATTGTATACCCCTATCTATATAACCAATGCTATGGAATTTTGCGGTGCTATACAAATAAATGATAATAATAACAGTGTGTCACTTTGTCTCACAGTGTGACTTGACTAGATGCTAGAAACCCACTAAAAAACATTAAAATTAGGGCTAGTCAAATGATACATGGTCTAGTAAATAAAACTTACAAGGAAATACTTTATGACTAAATACAAATAACTAACCAGCAGCCTCACCAGCAGCAAGATTCCCTTAAGTTGTAGCTGGCCAGCTCCAGCTGCTGCCCAACGGGAAATCTGGTGTCCTGGTAGGCCAATCCGGTCTTGAATACCATTCCAGAATAATTGGTATGATTGAATGAACAGGAATACTAATAATATGAATAAGGATATCCTGAGGGTGAAGCCTTAGCATTTCTTTTTTTTTAATTTATTTTAAATAAGTGCTAATGCTGCTGATTTTATTTGCTTGCTATTTTATTTTTTATTTAACAAACTAATGGAAATGTATGAAATTGTGTATGACCCTGGTTGTGTAGGCTCATGCAAGTCTGTAGCTAAAAGTCCAGACCGCTGCTTCCTAATCTATTCGCCACCTCAGGTGGTGGATTAAAATCACCCAGACTAATTGCATTTCCAAGAGCGTTTGTTTCTGCAAATGTAAATACTGGCAACAAATTATTATTATTATCAGTTATGTGTAGAGCACAACAGATACTGCAGCGCTATAAACATAGGTATAATATGTGACATTTAAAAGAAGCCAACGTGTAGCATGCCCTGCCTAGAGTTGCCAACTTGCATGAAGGTGATCTACAGGACAGCTGGGTTTGTAGCCTTACATGTTAAGGGGGTTCAAGGGGATGACAAAAGGAGAGGAACTGAGGTAAGATAGGTTAGCATACATTGTATGCATCCCTGGACAGTAGAGTCTTTAAAGGGACATGAAACCCAAACAGTTTCTTTCCTGATTCAGGTAGAGCACACTATTAAAAAAAAAAAAAACTTTCTAATTTACTTCTATTATTAAATCTTCTTCATTCTCTTGCTATCCTTTGATGAAATATCATAAATACACCGACAGAAACTAGCAGAACACATCAGGTGAACCAATGACAAAAAGCATATATGTGCAGTCTCCAATCAGCAGTCAGCTACCAGTAGTACATTGGTGCTCCTGAGCCTACCATGGTATGATTTTCAGCAAAAGATACCAAGATAACAAAGTTAAAGGGACAGTCTAGGCCAAAATAAACTTTCATGATTCAGATAGAACATGTAATTTTAAACAATTTTCCAATTTACTTTTGTCACCAATTTTGCTTTGTTCTCTTGGTATTCTTAGTTGAAAGCTTAACCTAGGAGGTTCATATGCTAATTTCTTAGACCTTGAAGGCCACCTCTTTTCAGAATGAATTTTAACAGTTTTTCACCACTAGAGGGTGTTAGTTCACGTGTTTCATATAGATAACACTGTGCTCGTGCACGTGAAGTTATCTGGGAGCAGGCACTGATTGGCTAAACTGCAAGTCTGTCAAAAGAACTGAAATAAAGGGGCAGTTTGCAGAGGCTTAGATACAAGATAATCACAGAGGTAAAAAGTATATAAATATAACTGTGTTGGTTATGCAAAACTGGGGAATGGGTAATAAAGCGATTATCTATCTTTTTAAACAATAAAAATTCTGGTGTAGACTGTCCCTTTAATTAGGTAATAGAAGTAAATAGGAAAGTTGTTTAACTCCTTGTGCCAAATGGATGTAGGTACTACATAATACAGTGCTTTACTCAGCATCCTGTTTTAATGTAGTACCTACATCCCGCACAGAGGTGCATGTTGCAGGCTCCGCTCGCAGCTTAGACAAAGAAGGGGCAGAAGGCATTTGTCTGTAACAATCTCTGTGGAGGTGCTAGTGGCAGGTGTGGGAGAGAAGTAGAGAGGCGGGTGGGCGGCACATCACGGAGGAAGGAGGGCTTTTTAGATCCCTACACCACAGAAAAACATTAGGCAGGGGAGAGGGAGGGGTGGGTCTTTACACTACAGAAAAAGTGCAGCTAGGAGGGGAAAGGTGGCTCCCTACACTACAAAAAAAAAAATGAAATTGCTTATCCATTGAAGGGGGAGATGGGGATCTGTACACTATGAAAACAATATATATAATAAATATAAAATAAAAAAGTATTTAAAATCAAAATTAAGCTTAAATTGATTATATATAGAGTTTGAAATTTTAAACTTTAAATTTTGCATTGTTCACTTTGTATCCTTTGTTGAAATGATGGTAAATCCTTAAAAAAAAGTTACTCAAATAGGTGGTTGCGTATAAAGAACAAAATTCCAGGGGGTGGCATTTGCCCTCTTTTAGTCCACTATACTGATGCCCATGACAAAGAGAGAAAGTAGTTTTTAAATTTACTCCCTGCATATACTATGCTGCAATCTTTCCCTCATATGAAATGTCTTTCTAGCCATTGCTAAGTAAAGGGACACTCAAGTAAAAATGAAACTTTCATGATTTAGATAGAGCAGCAATTTTAAACAAATTTCCAGCTTACTTCCATTACCAAAATGCCTTTTTATATTTACAATTTTTGAGTCACCAGTTCCTACTGAGCATGTGCAAGAATAAACAGAATATACGTATATGCATTTGTGATTGGCTGATGGCTGTCACATGATATAGGAGCAGGGGAAATAGACATAACTTTGCAATAAAAAAATAATAATAATCTACTACTCGCTTGCATCCTATGTCAATCCAATGTGTATTAACCCAAATGTTATTTTGAAATCTATCATACTGTATATCAATTTGCTTTGTGTTATTCCATGATAATAGCTAATAATCAATCAAATTAATTTTCAAATTCTCCATCAAGTGCTTAGTTAAAAATTCCTATTAAAATAAGCAAATCACATCCTAAATGAAACAGCCATATAATTTCCCCAATACCTAACCTCCTATCAGAGAGTTGTTTTTTTTTTAAACTTTTATTTATAACCAATAATGGGTACAGTAATACAACATACGTCAGTAGTCCACCTCGCAGGGTGGGTTAAAAAGGTAGAAATTTCAATACAATAAATTGTAGCAACATAATATATAACTAAATATTTTCTATCGGCTAGATTTAGAGTTTTGTCGGTAAGGACCCGCGTAGCTAACGCTGGCTTTTTTCTGGCCGCACCTTTAAAATAACTCTGGTATTGAGAGTCCACAGAATGGCTGCGTTAGGCTCCAAAAAAGGAGCGTAGAGCATATTTAACGCCACTGCAACTCTTGATACCAGAGTTGCTTACGGACGCGGCCAGCCTCAAAAACGTGCTCGTGCACGATTCCCCCATAGGAAACAATGGGGCTGTTTGAGCTGAAAAAAAAACTAACACCTGCAAAAAAGCCGCGTTCAGCTCCTAACGCAGCCCCATTGTTTGCTATGGGGAAACACTTCCTACGTCTGCACCTAACACTCTAACATGTACCCCGAGTCTAAACACCCCTAACCTTACACTTATTAACCCCTATTCTGCCGCCCCCGCTATCGCTGACCCCTGTATATTATTTTTAACCCCTAATCTGCCGCTCCGTAAACCGCCGCTACTTACATTATCCCTATGTACCCCTAATCTGCTGCCCCTAACACCGCCGACCCCTATATTATATTTATTAACCCCTAATCTGCCCCCCACAATGTCGCCTCCACCTGCCTACACTTATTAACCCCTAATCTGCCGAGCGGACCTGAGCGCTACTATAATAAAGTTATTAACCCCTAATCCGCCTCACTAACCCTATAATAAGTAGTATTAACCCCTAATCTGCCCTCCCTAACATCGCCGACACCTAACTTCAATTATTAACCCCTAATCTGCCGACTGGAGCTCACCGCTATTCTAATAAATGGATTAACCCCTAAAGCTAAGTCTAACCCTAACACTAACACCCCCCTAAGTTAAATATAATTTTAATCTAACAAAATTAATTAACTCTTATTAAATAAATTATTCCTATTTAAAGATAAATACTTACCTGTAAAATAAATCCTAATATAGCTACAATATAAATTATAATTATATTATAGCTATTTTAGGATTAATATTTATTTTACAGGTAACTTTGTAATTATTTTAACCAGGTACAATAGCTATTAAATAGTTAAGAACTATTTAATAGCTAAAATAGTTAAAATAATTACAAATTTACCTGTAAAATAAATCCTAACCTAAGTTACAATTAAACCTAACACTACACTATCAATAAATTAATTAAATAAAATACCTATAATTATCTACAATTAAACCTAACACTACACTATCAATAAATAAATTAAAGACAATATCTACAAATAAATACAATGAAATAAACTAACTAAAGTACAAAAAATAAAAAAAAACTAAGTTACAAAAAATAAAAAAATATTTACAAACATTAGAAATATATTACAACAATTTTAAACTAATTACACCTACTCTAAGCCCCCTAATAAAATAACAAAGCCCCCCAAAATAAAAAAATGCCCTACCCTATTCTAAATTACTAAAGTTCAAAGCTCTTTTACCTTACCAGCCCTGAACAGGGCCCTTTGCGGGGCATGCCCCAAGAAGTTCAGCTCTTTTGCCTGTAAAAAAAAACATACAATACCCCCCCAACATTACAACCCACCACCCACATACCCCTAATCTAACCCAAACCCCCATTAAATAAACCTAACACTAAGCCCCTGAAGATCTCCCTACCTTGAGTCGTCTTCACCCAGCCGAGCCAAATTCTTCATCCAAGCGGAGCAAGAAGAGGTCCTCCATCCGGTAGAAGTCTTCATCCAAGCGGGCAGAAGAGGTCTTCCATCCGATTGAAGTCTTCATCCAAGAGGCATCTTCTATCGCCATCCATCCGGAGTGCAGCGGCAGCATCCTGAAGACCTACGACGCGGAACATCCATCCTGGCCGACGATTGAACGACAAATGACGGTTCCTTTAAATGACGTCATCCAAGATGGCGTCCCTCGAATTCCGATTGGCTGATAGGATTCTATTAGCCAATCGGAATTAAGGTAGGAAAAATCTGATTGGCTGATTGAATCAGCCAATCAGATTGAGCTTGCATTCTATTGGCTGATCGGAACAGCCAATAGAATGCGTGCTCAATCTGATTGGATCAGCCAATCGGATTGAACTTGATTCTGAATATCAGAATAGATCAGAATAGATCAGAATATTCCTACCTTAATTCCGATTGGCTGATAGAATCCTATCAGCCAATCGGAATTCGAGGGACGCCATCTTGGATGACGTCATTTAAAGGAACCGTCATTCGTCGTTCAGTCGTCGGCCAGGATGGATGTTCCGCGTCGGAGGTCTTCAGGATGCTGCCGCTCCACTCCGGATAGATGACGATAGAAGATGCCTCTTGGATGAAGACTTCAATCGGATGGAAGACCTCTTCTGCCCCGCTTGGATGAAGACTTCTACCGGATGGAGGACCTCTTCTTGCTCCGCTTGGATGAAGAATTTGGCTCGGCTGGGTGAAGACGACTCAAGGTAGGGAGATCTTCAGGGGCTTAGTGTTAGGTTTATTTAAGGGGGGTTTGGGTTAGATTAGGGGTATGTGGGTGGTGGGTTGTAATGTTGGGGGGGGGTTATGTATGTTTTTTTTTACAGGCAAAAGAGCTGAACTTCTTGGGGCATGCCCCGCAAAGGGCCCTGTTCAGGGCTGGTAAGGTAAAAGAGCTTTGAACTTTAGTAATTTAGAATAGGGTAGGGCATTTTTTTATTTTGGGGGGCTTTGTTATTTTATTAGGGGGCTTAGAGTAGGTGTAATTAGTTTAAAATTGTTGTAATATATTTCTAATGTTTGTAAATATTTTTTTATTTTTTGTAACTTAGTTCTTTTTTATTTTTTGTACTTTAGTACTTTAGTTTATTTCATTGTATTTATTTGTAGGAATTGTATTTAATTTATTTATTGATAGTGTAGTGTTAGGTTTAATTGTAGATAATTAAAGGTATTTTATTTAATTAATTTATTGATAGTGTAGTGTTAGGTTTAATTGTAACTTAGGTTAGGATTTATTTTACAGGTATATTTGTAATTATTTTAACTATTTTAGCTATTAAATAGTTCTTAACTATTTAATAGCTATTGTACCTGGTTAAAATAATTACAAAGTTACCTGTAAAATAAACATTAATCCTAAAATAGCTATAATATAATTATAATTTATATTGTAGCTATATTAGGGTTTATTTTACAGGTAAGTATTTATCTTTAAATAGGAATAATTTATTTAATAAGAGTTAATTAATTTCGTTAGATTAAAATTATATTTAATTTAGGGGGGTGTTAGTGTTAGGGTTAGACTTAGCTTTAGGGGTTAATACATTTATTAGAATAGCGGTGAGCTCCAGTCGGCAGATTAGGGGTTAATAATTGAAGTTAGGTGTCGGCGATGTTAGGGAGGGCAGATTAGGGGTTAATACTATTTATTATAGGGTTAGTGAGGCGGATTAGGGGTTAATAACTTTATTATAGTAGCGCTCAGGTCCGCTCGGCAGATTAGGGGTTAATAAGTGTAGACAGGTGGAGGCGACGTTGAGGGGGGCAGATTAGGGGTTAATAAATATAATATAGGGGTCGGCGGTGTTAGGGGCAGCAGATTAGGGGTACATAGCTATAATGTAGGTGGCGGCTCTTTGCGGTCGGCAGATTAGGGGTTAATTATTGTAGGTAGCTGGCTGCGACGTTGTGGGGTTAGGTTAGGGGTTAATAAATATAATACAGGGGTCGGCGGTGTTAGGGGCAGCAGATTAGGGGTACATAAGTATAACGTAGGTGGTGGTCGGCAAATTAGGGGTTAAAAAAATTTAATTGAGTGGCGGCTATATGGGGGGACCTCGGTTTAGGGGTACATAGGTAGTTTATGGGTGTTAGTGTACTTTAGAGTACAGTAGTTAAGAGCTTTATGAACCGGCGTTAGCCCAGAAAGCTCTTAACTCCTGGCTTTTTGCTGTGGCTGGAGTTTTGTCGTTAGATTTCTAACGCTCACTTCAGCCACTACTCTAAATACCGGAGTTAGAAAGATCCCATTGAAAAGATAGGATACGCAATTGACGTAAGGGGATCTGCGGTATGGAAAAGTCGAGGCTGAAAAGTGAGCGTTAGACCCTTTTTTGAGTGACTCCAAATACCGGCGGTAGCCTAAAAACCAGTGTTAGGAGCCTCTAACGCTGGTTTTCACGGCTACCGCCAAACTCCAAATCTAGGCCTTAGAGTCTACACATGTTCTAATAAATATGTGCTTGTACCACAATATTGGGGGTTTTGTTAATAATAAATCTAACATACACTACATACACACAAACTAAACAGGCAAACAAACCCAATCAAACAAACAAGAAGTAAGCATAAGCAGTCTCCTCCACAAAGATACTGAGAAACTCAGCATGAGTAGCATTACACCTATAGTAATAGTAACTGGGGCATTATTATCTTCATGCAATACGTCTGCCCAGAACATAGAGGCTACCCCTACTACCCTACACTCTCCAGATAGAACTGCTATTGTGAGCTTAATCCTATAAAAATGCGGATATGTATAGAAATTGTAAAACCCATCACAATATGTCAGCTTGTGCATTGATGTTACATTTTAGTAGCAAGGCCTTGGAAGGAGAAAAAAAATAAAAAAAGGAGGGAGTATATAAGTATTTCGAGTGCGTACTTAATCCACGCTGTAATGTAAGAACCTCAAGCAAACCTGTGAAAGTGTGACTATGGTAGGCTTTTCTTTATAGAAATGCATTGCAAGTGTACAGTTTTACCACTAGCAATAGGAGTAGGAAGATGCTACTTTGTGCATTAACACTACTGCCCCAGGGCTCCAGTTTTTTCAAGATTGTGATGTGGGAAACTTAACTAGACCTATAAGAGAGTAACTGAAGTAGGGTTTTCCGATATATGAGCAGTATAGAAAAACTTAGAGATGTGTTGCAGGCATCCAGATGTAGGGAATACTAACTGCTAACAAAGTACACATGCAATAGATTTATAACATTTGAACAAGCATAAGGATGGCCCTATACAGAATATTGTCCTTGAGGTTCAAGCTCTAAAATCAAACCTGTGATTTATTACTTTATCTTCTTGACCATATGTGCAGCGTTATTATAGTATCACGTAGCTATCTTACAAGCAACAGGCACCCAATACTGAGTTTATATGATTAGATAGTAGTATGACAAAGAAAGTTTTATAAAGTGTTTCTAATTTAAACAAGTAAGGTACTCATAGGAATAAACTTAAGCCATGATCATAGAAACAATAGGGGCAGGTGAGCAAAGAAATAGTGGCAAGGAGTCAGCAGGGTAATAATTATATCCAGTCAGGGACTTTTAGATCAGACAAGGCTGCACTATGTCTATGGTGTCTGAGAGATCATCCTAGGGTATGCATACAAATACTATAACATTGATCTGGGGGTCTTTTAATACAGTTTCCCACTTATTTGAGTAGATATTAACAAGGCATTGATAGAATAGCAGGTTACTTGTCGCAAGGTAGTTAAAGATAACCAACCTGTCATAAAATGTGCAAAATAAACAAATTCGCAATCTAAATAATAATCGCCAACAGGGCTAAAACAAACAATAAACAACTCGAGATTAAGTCTATCAAAGATGAGCAGGGGGGAATCACAAGGGCGCTGTGCATGCAGGGACAAGAGTCTCACACGTTTGGTAATGCACAAATTCTCCTACCCGATGCAACACTAACCGATGCTTGTCACTGTGATGCTTTGACAACAGAGCAACGTTGTGCAGGGTTCCAGAGCTGTGTCCCATCAGAGCGGAGTCTCATAAACAAAGTCACCCAACACCAGTGGGCAAATAAACCCCTGATTGTCCCCTCCAGCGGTCCCCCAAGCATGTAAGGTAGCATAGGGAATCTAGCACTTCAGATGTGTAAGACTTTGATGCAGCAGCTAATCGCACCCTTCCATGCAATCCGAGTGCAGGTGGAAATATCATGTTTGTATACTTAGCCAACCCAGATGATACATTAGTAGGGATCTGCCTCAAAGTAGGGGTTAAGTGTAACGGCGTCTCCGCGGGATAATTGCTGATCACTGAGTCTGTCTTTACAACAAGCATATAAAGAGGATCCTCAGAGAAACCCACCGCTGCCATTACTGGCTCTTTAATGCTGTGCGCAGTTTCTGATTTCTGATGTGTCATGAGATTGACGGCTGTATCCAGGTGCATTGTCGGGCAGGGCAAGAGAGGCGTCGCTGAGCTTTTCGGTAATTGTCCCTCCAGTCTCTCTCCGTGCTCCATCTGATGCATCTCCGGGTTCACATAAGCGTGATCACTGAGGGACTCTGTTGGGAGGCGGTGCCATTTTGAAGAGGGGCCTGTAATCTGGGTATCTACTAGTAAGGTTTGCAGAGTAGAGTCAAGTTTGTTCAGTGCTGGCAAGAGCCAGTCCTGTATGGCCATTAAAATGTCCTTATTTCGGGGTTCCATTGTAGCTGGGGGGATCTCCACGCTTATGTCCATCTTCAGCTATGTAGCAAACAGCACGCACCACAGCTTTCTCCTTCTCTATACTTTTCCGTCGTTCCGGTTGGCCAATGAGTGTTAAATGATAATACTCATTATTATTATTATTATTAGTATTATCATTTAGAGATGCGCAATTAGCGTAAGAATTGCGCATGAGCAGTCCATAGCAATGAGTGAGTTGAGAGCACGGGAGCGTGCAGGTCCGATTTCACATGGGGCGCATGGTGAGCTTATGATTGGCTAAAACCGATGTCAATCACAGCTGCCCCCTTCTTAACTTTGTTTATTGATTTATGTGGACTCCCTCCTATCATAGAGTTTTATATATCAACGGGTGCACTAATCATCTTAATTTATCTTAATCAGCTTAACATCAATGTGATACCTCAAAAACAGTGCCTTATACATTATAAAACAATTTACTTTGTGTTACTGTGCATTCTAAATAGTTACTCATAAAAAATTCTGTATATGAACAAAATACAGTGATAACCATACATTAATTCATAGGGGCCTATCTATCAAGCTCCGAAACAGCAGTTATGTAGCAATGGTCTAAAGACCGCTGCTCCATAACCCTATCAGCCTGCTCTGAGCAGGCGGACAGGAATCGCCGGAAATCAACCCGATCGAGTACGATCTGGTTGATTGACACCTCCCTGCTGGCGGCCCATTGGCTGCGAGTCTGCAGGGGGCGGCGTTGCACCAGCAGCTCTTGTGAGCTGCTGCTGCAATGCTGAATACGGAGAGCGTATTGCTCTCCGCATTAAGCGAGGTCTTGCGGACCTGATCCGCACTGTCGGATCAGGTCCGCAAGACCTTTGTTAAATTGGCCTCATAGTGTAGACGTTGCCCTCTTATATCTTAAAATAATTCACTTTATATAAAAGTGCATACACATAGAAAAAATTCTATAAACCAACAAGTGCAGTAATAAACATACATTTATAGTGTAGTTTCCATTTCCCATAGACCTTGTAGTTTTACAACCAAAAACAGTTTACTTTATATTATTCTTAAAAAAAATATATAAAAAAATATTTATAAAATCATTTTTGTATCTACAGATGCAACGATAATCATGCAACAATTCACAGATTGATAACTCATCTTTGCATCCTAGAACAGTTCACTGTGTTATTATATGACCAGAAAAGTGTATATATATATATTGAAACAAAAGCAAGGACTTGTGATTCGAGCACATCACACCTACTTCTTATAATCACCTAAAAATACCAGGTGACGCTACACCACAGCATATATGAAAGCTGTGGATAAAATAATGTAATATATTATACTTGTAGTATTAGTGCGATAAAATATAATATAAAATAAAACAACATAAAACAAGCGGTGTATATGACTGAATTTTCTCCTAAATAATAAAATGTTTCAATACAGTCTATGAAAAAATACAAATATCCAAGACAAAAATAAACAGAACTAAAACTAAAAGTCTGCGTCTGTAAAGAATACTATATTAGTATTTGATGAAACAACAAATTAAAGTCTGTAATCCGAAGAATAAATTTCAGTATTGAGGTGCATCAGAAGACCAATCAGTCTGTAAATTCAAATGTGCAGATTTTTCTTTATCCGTGTCTGGTTAAAGATGGGTACTCACCAGATTTCACCTCAATCTAATGAGGTAAGTATATCGCCAACATCTGAACTCATCCGTTTGCCTGTAGAGTCTGGCAGGGAACTGTTTATCTTTCTTTCTATCGTTTCCTCCGTCTCCCAAGGTGATAAGTAGGTGCTGTGCAATGCTCCAATATGGATTATAGCATGAAACAAAGAGGGACACTAATAGTGTAATACAGCATTTATTAGCGAGTAACATACAAACATATACAAATCCGTTGTAAGTGTGCTTACTAGAAAAACCCTCAACGAATGAGGTATGTAACAGGTAAAAATGTGCAGATTCACACAAAAGATGAGTCAAGTATGCAATGTATTTCAAGATCAAAACTACCAGGACCGGGTAGCCAGTGTAAAACCGCCTTACGCGTTTCGAAGTGTGTCTCAGAAGGAGTACTTCTTCATCAGAGGCATACATACATACATACATACACACACACACATATATATACATACACAAACACACATATATATATATATATATACACACACATACATACATACACACACACACACACATATATATACACATACACAAACACACATATATATATATATATATATATATACACACACATACATACGTACATACATACAAAAGGGAGAGCAGGAGACAGAAAGCCAGATTTTTAAAGTTTAGTCTGGCTTTCATTGTCTAAAAAGGTTTGAGCTTGTTCTGGGGAGTCAAACACGTAGAAAGAGTTGCCTGAATTAATTTTCAGTTTAGCTGGGTACAGGAGAGAAAAAAAAAATCTACCCTCCATAACCAAACATGAGCATATGTTAGAAAACAGTCTCCTTTTAGTAGAAGTTTCGAAGGAGAAGTCCTGAAAGAGAAGTATTTTCCTTTCTTTAACGTATAGCTGTTGCTTCTTCCTATAAGCCCTTAATAGTTCCATCTTAACCCGAAAGTTGAAAAAATTAGCAATAACTGGACGTGGTTTAGTTAAACATTGATGGTTTGAGTCAGGGTCTCTTCCTATTCTATGGACTCTTTCAGTAACAAAAAATAGATTTTCCTCCCTCTAGATTCAGCAGGTGTGGTAGAGTTTCTTCCACAAACAATTGCAGTTCATCAGCTTTTATATCTTCTGGTAGGCCTATTATTCTTAAATTGTTCCGCCTACTTCTGTTCTCTATGTCTTCCAGTTTAGCGGTTAAGCTTATATTGTGTTTAATTAAAGTGTCAATTTTAGGCTCCATTTTATTTTGTTTGTCTTCACAATCTGAGAGCCTCTGCTCTATTTTAGATATTCTGATATTCTGAGTTCTTCAATTACTGTAGTTAATCTTATATTGATTTCTTCTATTTTAGGTAAAATTAAAGTTTAGTTTTGTGCTGCTATGAGATTAGCTTAACGTCTATCCTCCTGCTTATCCTCTGCCAAAGATTTATCAGGGGAGTTAGGATTTTTAGTGTTTTTTCTTTCACCTGGTTTGACTTTAGGAGACATTCTGTGCGATTTTAAGTATTTATCCATTAACCTGATAAAATTGCATTCACAGCCAGCTCCCGCTTATATTAAATGTATGCCTCATAGCAACAAACTGGATGCTACCTTTCACTGGTGTGTGTTCCCTTCTTGTGCTCTGCGTGAGGGGCGATACCCTTTCAAACCGCCAACCGTCATCCACTTTCTGTAGCACACCACGATCCTCTCCTCCACAGTACTAGATTAGCTGGTATACCGCCTGCTGAAGGAGCCTCCTAGCCCGCAAGCCTCTCAGCCTCCTCCACGCCACAACACCGTCTCTCTCTGTGTGTGGTGTACCAAGCGTTCGTCGTGATGACGTCACGCCTCAGCGTCTCCCCCCAAATTTTCTTTAATAATCTACTACTCATTTGAAGTTGCTATTGTATTGTCTTTTTATCATGCATTTGTTGATTATGCAGATCTACTGTATTTACTGGTCCTGACTCCTTAAGTAACCAGCAGCAGAGTACAAGTGGAAATTTGCCAGTTTGTGGGAGCAAGATAATTAACTAGCACTCCGAAAATTAACCAGAGATCGGATCTCTGGTTAATTTTATAAATCTGCCCCAAATGGCCCCAAAATACTAGGCAGTATTTTGGGGTTAAAGTTGGTGGGAGTGGGGTGCTAGAAAAAAAACGTCACTGAAAAGTGCCTTTACATTGTGGTTTATGGGGAACTGTGTGTTCCCAGTAAATATATATGTATATGCTTATATATATTTATATTTATGTGTTAATATGTGTATATACTCTATGTACTAAAAATCAGTGACTACTCTTCTGCAGCTTAATCTGTTATTTCTGGGGAAGAAGTTTGGTCTGTTAATTATGGCAACGGTTAAAGTGTGCTTGCTAGCCTAGATTCATTACATCTTTAATTGCCTGCAAGCTGCTACTGCAAAGCATGCTGGGTCTGTGAGATCATTTTCAGAATTCAAAAAAGTAAAATTGAAAGACATGCAAGTTATTGTTTTCATCATAATTTATAAAGCAGCAGCATTTTCTGCAGCTCTACATAATCTATAGTATAATACAATTAGACTTGACTGAACAGGGCTCTGTTCTGAAGAGATTTGGTTATTTATTGCTGTTAACTTGCTGGGAAGGAGAGATAAATACAGTGCAACATCACACAGAATATATTTTACACTTAGTACAAACAGTCTAAAGTGAATATACCTCCCACTTCATTGTGTACTATACTGAAAATCTACATTTTACATGTGTATTCTTTGCTAAGTAAACTAAATCACACAGAATCAGTGAGTGGGCTGAACAGGACGTGTTTTTGCAGCTATCAATTTAAAAACAAAAAGCTCTAGGTTCTGTCTCACAATTTCAGTTCTCAAAACACAAGGTAAACTTCAGAAAATAGTACAACCCCCCCAGAAAAAAATGTATGCCTACCTAATAAATTAATTTCTTTCATGATGGTGAGAGTCCATAAGCCATTACATGTGGGTTTAATCTCCAATCCAATAGGAGGAGGTAAAACACACAACATAACACAGTTTTTAATCCGTTCCACTGTCCCATGATCCCTCAGTCATACATATGGCCAAAAGAAAGGAGAAATTTAGAAAAGTGGGTAAACTGAAGTGCAAACAGTGCAACTGTATAGAAACAAGGGTGGATCTCATGGACTCTCATCATCATTAAAAAAATTAATTTAAAAGATAATTATAAATTTATTTTCTTTTATAAGATGGTGAGAGTCCATGAGCCATCGCATGTGGGATCCTACAACCAAGCTGTGAAGTCCATGAGACCACCATGAAATAGGTTGGGAAAAAAACAGTTAATGCAGGTAAAGGCACTAAACAGACACAGAAGCCTGCAAAGCTTTCCTACCAAAAGTTGCCTCAGAAGAGGAAAACGTGTAAAAATGGTAAAAGTATGTAAGATGACCAAGTAGCTATCTCACAAATCTGTTCAATGGATGCTTTATTACGGAACACCCAAGAGGTGGTAACTGCTCTATTAGAATGAGCAGTAATGTGCTCTGGGGGAGATTTCCACACTCCCGAGTATGTTTTGCGAATCAACGCTTTAAGTATTTACTGTGATGATATTTTAATGTCTTGCCATTGCTTTGTGATGTTCTAGCCTTGTCAATACTTGCTATAAATTCTTCAACTTATAAGTTAACTAATGGTATAAGTTCAGCCTCCTCCAAATTAATTGTCGGTTTCTTTTAACTTATCTCACCCTGACCTGGGCAGATTTAAACTCCCCAGTTGGCCTGTTTGACTGTCTGTGATCCTGTCATTAGCTAACTTAGTGGACCCTGCTGACTGCTCTGCACAATAAATGAAACACTCTAAGTTAATCTTGAAATCCTATAATTCTGTCCTCAACAGCAGTATTACTTCTCTACTCTTTCTTCAAACCCAAAACGTCTGTTCTCGACTTTCAATACCCTTCTCCAGCTATCCCATCCTATTACCACATCTTTCTCAGCTCAAGTTTATTCCATTAGAAATGAAATTGTCTCCAATCCCACCCAACCGTCACAAATTTAGTTTTTTTGCCCCTGTTACTGAGGAGGAAGTTTCTGCACTTATATCCTCCTCTCACCTCACTCCCCTCAATCTCATCCCCTCACAACGACTGCCCTCGCTCGCTCCTACAGTTACTCCAATCCCTGCACATGTTTTCAATCTCTCTCTCATTACTGTTATTCTTAAAAAACTTTCACTTAGCCAATGTCCCCAATCTAACTACCACCCTATTCTCTACTTCCCCTTGCCTCTAAGCTTCTGGAAAGACTAGTTTATACACTACCTCAAATTAATCTCCGTCCTTGATCCATTGCAATCTGGATTTCGCCCCAGCACTCCGCAGAGAAAGCAATTATTATAGGGATAGTAACCCTAAATTTTTTCTTTAATGATTCAGATAGAACATGCAATTTTAAAGGGACAGTAAACACCAGAATTTTTGTTGTTTAAAAAGAAAGATAATCCCTTTATTACCCATTCCCCAGTTTTGCATATCCAACACAGTTATAATAATACACGTTTTACCTCTGTAATTATCTTGTATCTAAGCCTCTGCTGACTGCCCCCTTATTTCAGTTGTTTTGACAGACATGCAGTTTAGCCAATCAGTGCTCACTCCTAGGTCACTTTACGTGCATGAGCTCAATGGTATCTATATGAAACATGTGAACTAATGCCCTCTAGTGGTCAAAATGTATTCAGATTAGAGGCAGTATTCAAGGTCTAAGAAATTAGCATAAAAACCTCCTAGGTTTAGCTTTCAACTAAGAATACAAAGGGAACAAAGCAAAATTGGTGATAAAAGTAAATTGGGAAGTTGTTTAAAATTGCATGCCCTATTTAAATCATGAAAGGTTTTTTTGGACTTGCCTGACCCTTTAATTTATTTTAATATTCACTAATTCCTTTATAAAAAGGGTAAATCAGTTTGTTAGGAAATACAGGAAACACAAGTAATTTGCTTGTGATACCTCATTATGGAATTATCCTCAACAATTAATACATTAAAGGGCCATAATACCCAAATTTTTAAACACTTGAAAGTGATGCAGTATAGCTGTAAAACGATGACTAGAAAATATCTCCTGAACATTTCTATGTAAAAAAGAAAGATATTTTACCTCAAAAGTTCCTCAGTAGCCACATCCCATTGTAAAGGATTTCTAAGCAGCATATTAGTATGCCTGTCCTGGGACAGCTGAAAGGATGAGCCTCGTGCACTCTCATATTATTTCCCTATTCAGATTATGGAAGTTTACAATGAAATCTCATGAGAGTTAAGTCAAATCTCATGAGATCACAGTAAAAGAGGTCATGACCTCAGCACTGCTGATGTTGATTGGCTGCTGTTCATTTCTTAATTTTTTTTTTTTTTACCTGTAGCTGGGAGCAGGTGAGTATAACTTTTTACACAGAACTTACTCTGCTGAGCTTAGGAGATTGTGAGGTAAATTATCTTCCTTTTTTACATAGAGATGCTCAGGTGATATTTTCCTGTCAGCTTTTTACAGTTATACTGCATCAGTTTCAAGTGATTTAGCATATGAGTATTATGTCCCTTTAACACCAATGATTTACTTTAACATAGACTGAATGTTTTCCTTCTGTGTAGCTGAACAGAAACCATCATGAAAAAAAAATGAAAATCTGGATAAAAGCTTGAAATGAGTTTTCCTTCTCTACATAAGACCTACCCAGACCCAGTAGCATGTGAGCCCTCATGTATATGTGGTCAAGGGCCAGGGCCTATTACTTGGCTTTAGAGCTAACTTCATTTATTCAACGTTTTTGGATACCCCTCTTTACATGCATTCCATCTTTTATTGTTTTGTCTTTATGTTTTTCAAAAAGCTTAATATAGATAGGTAAGAAGCCTGTGGACATATGTACTGGAGTACCTACTTGTCCATCATAAGGGTCCAACAGCTGCTAAATTGAGGCCTTTCAGTATATCTAACCTCTCACTTCCTCAAATTGTGCAATGTTTATGTCCGTACCATTTAGAATAATTTTTACTAGAACTATATTCCGCCTCTGCCTATATGAGCATATTGCTGAGCAATAGTTTAGTGCTGCATTTTGTGGTGAACTTTCCATCTCTCACCAATATTTTTTTTTATTGTTTTTTTTTATTCCCTATGAAATGTCACTACCAACTTTTGCTTCTCTTATGCTTGTTATTTGTTCCCTATTTCTCTTTATTTAAACAGAAATACATTTAAAAAAAATTGTTTTGCCATGACTGTATATATAGTATGAGTGTATATGTGTGTATATATATATATATATATATATATATATATATATATATATATATATACACAATATCTAACAAAAGTGAGTACACCCCTCACATGTTTGTAAATATTTTATTATATCTTTTCATGTGACAACACTGAAGAAATGACACTTTGCTACTATGTAAAGTAGTGAGTGTACAGCCTGTATAACAGTGTAAATTTGCTGTCCCCTCAAGATAACTCAACACACAACCATTAATGTTTAAACCGTTGGCAACAAAAGAGAGTACACCCCTAAGTGGAAATGTCCAAATTGGGCCCAATTAGCCATTTTCCATCCCCGGTGTCATGTGACTGGTTAGTGTTACAAGGTCTCAGGTGTGAATGGGGAGCAGGTGTGTTAAATTTGGTGTTATCGCTCTCACACTCTCTCATACTGGGCACTGGAAGTTCAACATGACACCTCATGGCAAAGAACTCTCTAAAGGATCTGAAAAAAAAAAATGTTGCTCTACATAAAGATGGCCTAGGCTATAAGAAGATTGCAAAGACCCTGAAACTGAGCTGCAGCACTGTGGGCAAGACCATACAGCGGTTTCACAGGACAGGTTCCACTCAGAACAGGCCTCGCTATGGTCGACCAAAGAAGTTGAGTGCAGGGACTCAGCGTCATATCCAGAGGTTGTCTTTGGGAAATAGATGTATGAGTGCTGCCATCATTGCTGCAGAGGTTAAAGGGGTGGGAGGTCAGCCTGTCAGTGCTCAGACCATACGCCGCACACTGCATCAAATTGGTCTGCATGGCTGTCATCCCAGAATGAAGCCTCTTCTAAAGATGATGCACAAGAAAGCCCAGCAAACAGTTTGCTGAAGACAAGCAGATTAAGGACATGGATTACTGGAACCATGTCCTGTGGTTCGATGAGACCAAGATAAACTTATTTAGTTCAGATGGTGTCAAGCATATGTGGCGGCAACCAGGTGAGGAGTATAAAGACAAGTGTGTCTTGCCTACAGTCAAGCATGGTGATGGGAGTTTCATGGGCTTGACCTGCATGAGTGCTACCAGCACTGGGGAGCTACAGTTCATTGTGGAACCATGAATGGCAACATGTACTGTGACATACTAAAGCAGAGCATGATCCCCTCCGTTCAGAGACTTGGCCGCAGGGCAGTATTCCAACATAATAACGACCCCAAACACACCTCCAAGATGACTACTGCCTTGCTAAAGAAGCTGAGGGTAAAGGTGATGGACTGGCCAAGCATGTCTCCAGACCTAATTCCTATTGAGCATCTATGGGGCATCCTCAAACGGAAGGTGGGGGAGCGCAAGGTCTCTAAAATCCACCAGGTCAGTGATGTTGTCATGGAGGAGTGGAAGAGGACTCCAATGGCAACCTGTAAACCCTGGTGAACTCCATGCCCAAGAAGGTTAAGGCAGTGCTGGAAAATAATGGTGACCACACAAAATATTGGGCCCAATTTCCAGGGGTGTACTCACTTTTGTTGCCAACGGTTAAGACATTAATGGCTGTGTGTTGAGTTATTTTGAGGGGACAGCAAATTTACACTGTTATACGGGCTGTACATTTACTACTTTACATTGTAGCAAAGTGTCATTTCTTTAGTGTTATCACATAAAAAGATATAATAAAATATTTACAAAAATGTGAGGGGTGTACTCACTTTTGTGAGATACTGTGTATATACTGTGTGTGTATATATATATATATATATATATATATATATATAAAATGTTTGTGTTTGTGTGAGAATGTAAGGTAGCTACTCTCTTGTGCATATGTGACTATGGGAACCCCTCACCTTTGTGTGATTGAGCCGGTGTGTGAGAATGACCATGTTGTGTTAATTCTAAATTTGAATATCAGAAAGGAAGTGTAGTTTTATAAAGCAAACTTTATTTTAAATACCTTTCCAGTTTACTTATATTATCTAATTTGTTTTGTTTTCTTGATATCCTTTGTTGGTAAGTATACATAGGTAGACACAGGAGCTGCTGATTGGTGGTTGCACATATATGACTCTTGTTCTTGGCTCACCCAATGCATTCAGCTAGCTCCCAGTAGTGCATTGCTGCTTCTTCAACAAAGGATATGAAAAGAATGAAGCAAATTAGAAAGTTGTTTAAAACGGTATTCTCTATCTGAATCACGAAAAACATTTTGGGTTTTATGTCCCTTTAAGAAGAATGTATATTGGTGTAGATGCTTGATAAATAAACTGCAAGAGTTCCTATTTGTCTTTTCGGATCTGTACCAAATTGCAAGCAGATACTGGTACCTCTGAAAACCAAAACAATCTCACATCACACATATCTAGTTAAATCACTGCTTATTTGAAATGCTGGTTGTATATAAGTAATGTATAAAGATTCATATTTTGATTAGTGATATTTAAAAAAAAATGTTAAATATCAGTGTGGTCCCTTGTAAAAAGGTTGAACACAACCAGTGTCTAGTGTGTGCATAGTGTGTGTGTGTGTGTGTGTGGGGCGGGGTGTAGTGTGTGTGTAATGTGTAAGTGCGTGTAGTGAGTTTGTATATATGTGTATGTGTCAATATGGCTCTATCACTTGTTATATAGTTATATTTCAGTGATTTTGCACCACTAGACATGGATAGTCCAACCATTGACTAAAAGTCATGAGAAATATATATTTTTAGGCACTACTGTGGGACAACTACTGAAATTGAAGCTGTAATTTAATTCTAAATAAAAGAAAGTTGTGGTCAAAATATCTAAGAGGAAATTCAATGACAGTTGAATTAAGCAAATTAGAAAGTTTTTTAAAACTGTATTCTCTATCTGAATCACAAAAGAAACATTTGGGGTTTCATGTCCCTTTAAGAGGAATGTATATTGGTGTAGATGCTTGATACATAAACTGCAAGAGTTCCTATATGTCATCTTTGGATCTGTACCATATTGCAAACAGATACGGGTACCTCTGAAAGTCAAAGCAATCTCACATCACACATATCTAGTTAAATCACTGCTTATTTGAAACGCCACTTGTATATAAGTGATGTATAAAGATTATTGTTTTGATTAGTGATATTTTAAAAAAATGTTCAATGTAACACTGTAAGTTAGCAAATAGCAGTGTGGTCCCTTGTAAAAGGTTGGACTCAACCAGTGTCTGGTGTGTGCATAATGTGTGTGTGTGGTGTGGTGGGGTGTGAGTGTAGTGTGTGTGTAAGTGTGTATGTATATATGTGTTTGTCAATATGGCTGTATCCGTTTTTATATAGTTTTTTTTTTCTTGGGCAGTAATTTTGCCCCACTAGAAATGGATAGTCTAACCATTGATTAAAAGTCATGAGCAATATGGTTTTTAGGCTTTGTGGGACAATTACAGAAATTAGTTAAGCTGTAAATGAATTCTAAATAAAAGAAAGTTGTGGTGAAAATATCTAAGAATAATTTAAATGGAAGTTAAATACTTTAAAAACAAACAAACAACCAAACAAAAACAAAAACCAACGTATTTAAAGGGACAGTCTAGGCCAAAATAAACTTTCATGATTCAGATAGAGCATGTCATTTTAAACAATTTTCCATTTTACTTTTATCACCAATTTTGCTTTGTTCTCTTGGTATTCTTAGTTGAAAGCTTAACCTAGGAGGTTCATATGCTAATTTCTTAGACCTTGAAGCCCACCTCTTTCAGATTGCATTTTAACAGTTTTTCACCACTAGAGGGTGTTAGTTCACATATTTCATATAGATAACACTGTGCTCGTGCACGTGAAGTAATCTGGGAGCAGGCACTGATTGACTAGACTGCAAGTCTGTCAAAAGAACTGAAAAAAGGGGCAGTTTGCAGAGGCTTAGATACAAGATAATCACAGAGGTTAAAAGTGTATTATTATAACTGTGTTGGTTATGCAAAACTGGGGAATGGGTAATAAAGGGATTATCTATCTTTTAAAACAATAAAAATTCTGGTGTAGACTGTCCCTTTAATTTAACTTATGTACATAATGGGGCCCATTTATCAAGCTCCGAATGGAGCTTGAGGGCCCGTGTTTTTGGCGAAACTGCAAACACCAGTTATGAAGCAGCGGTCTAAAGACTGCTGCTCCATAACCTGTCCACCTGCTCTGAGGAGGCGGACAGAGATCGACGCAATTAAACCTGATCGAGTACAATCGGGTTGATTGGCACCAGCAGCTCACAAGAGTATTGCTCTCCGCATTCAGCAAGGTCTGTCGGACCTGATCCGCACTGTCAGATCAGGTCCGACAGACCTTTGTTAAATAGGCCCCAATATGTTCATTGAGTTGACCAAACTAAAGACATTTTATTATTGATACTGCGTATATTAAAATTGAGATATTCACCGATTCTGTCATTCTCAATTTATTGCATATGTTTTTCTATGAGAAACATTGATATTGATTTAGCCATTTTTTGTTGTCCTTCTCAATCAGACATTCTAATGAAAAAAATAAGTTTATTTTAGCCTCAGAATGTCCCTTGTTAAATTGACATTCTATGGATAAAAATCTCTAATTAATTCGAACACTTTATTTAAATGTCCTTTAGAAACTTTGTGTTAAACCCTCATAATGGGATAAAGGGAGATACAAATGTAAAACAAAATATGTTCCAATGTGTTTTATTTCTGCATTTAATCAATGTACCATTGCATGAATATATCTATGTTATTAATCCCTGCAAAGGTTTTAAATGCATCATAAAGGTCAGCTCAAGAACATCAAGGCACAGCTGGGAACTAGCTAAACACATAAGCTACCCACTAAGGGCAGAACAATTTTTTTTTCTAGGCCCCCCTGCAAGCTGCATTTATGGGGCCCTCTTTAAGTCAAGCCTCAATGATACGGCAGCTGCGTATAACAAAGGTTGCCCCTGGCTAAAACGACCACTTTTAGAACAACGGCACTGAAGCCACAGGTGCGTTAAGAAATACTTAAAATACCTATATACTGTATATTTAAAATACATATCTATATGAAATCTAAATGTATATATAAGTGATAGCCAACTTCCTAACACTTTGGGGCCACAGATACATTTTTTTGAACCCTTAAGGGCTGCAAAGTATTATCTAAGTAGGATAAGAAAAGTGGAGAACCAGATAGGTGCATAACAGCTTAAAGGGACACTGAACCCAATTTTTTTTCTTTCGTGATTCAGATAGAGCATGATATTTTAAGCAACTTTCTAATTTACTCCTATTATCAAATTTTCTTTATTCTCTTGGTATCTTCATTTGAAATGCAAGAATGTAAATTTAGGTGCCGGCCCATTTTTGATGAACAACCTGGGTTGTCCTTGCTGATTGGTGGATAAATTCATCCACCAATAAAAAAGGGCTGTCCAGAGTTCTGAACCCCCAAAAAGACTTAGATGCCTTCTTTTTCAAATAAAGATAGCAAGAGAACAAAGAAAATTTGATAATAGGAGTAAATTAGAAAGTTGCCTAAAATTGCATGGTCTATCTGAATCACAAAAGAAAAAAATTTGGGTTCAGTGTCCCTTTAAGGGTTCATTTTTTTGGAGCCTGGAGAACTACGTTGAGTGTATTGCGTAAGTGGTGGTGCTAAGATGAAGTCAGCAGGAATAGGGGGAGTGTGGTTTGTATATTAGGCCCTCCTTGCATGAAGTTGTCCTCTTACTCGTTTGCTGTTTTCCCTCCCATCCCTCCTTTTTTTCAGTGTAAGCTTTTTCTCTTTCAGATGGCGACAGGCTAGAAGGAAATCCGAATTGCTGTTCATCATAGACTGGCCATTTTCTTTTAGTATTTCGTCCTGGCTGGGGGCTGAATACTAATTCGGACCTTTGTAAGTCCGGGGCACGGTAATTGTTAGCATGACACCTCCCTTCGTAACTAACAGTCTTTTGGCTGAGGAACCGTTAGTAGTGCTGAAGGTCACCAACGCACTTGATAGATCCCAATGGTGGCATGGGGTAAACTCTCCTTTTAGTCAATAAAGGGTGCAGCAATTCCAGTGTTATTCCAACTTCCCAACCCTAGAGGGGATGGACAAGTGGCACAATAGCAGACCAGTCACTGGGGGGCTGACATAGGTGGCCCACTGGAGGATCTCCTCTGCTGTGCTTGTATTTTGGAAGGGGGGGGCATCCTCCACCCCAGGGTGTTAAGTGTTAAGTTGCACCCCTTCTAATATGGGTTGTAGACCAGGTTTTGTCTTGCTGGCCAGTAATTTGCTACATTTTAGTTATATGATTAATTTATCTTGATTGAAGTTATAAATAAAGTTAACCCCACCCTCCATGTTGGGGGAGGGTACTTTCTCCCACAAAAAGTGTGTAGTGTATTTATTTTGAGTTAAAACGGTTGATGTTCTTTCGGTTCCCTAGCAGTGTTCCCTCTAAGGCCAGGTTTATGAGTGGCCCAGGAGCGAAACAGTTAATTAGAGCAATAAGCAAACACTGCACAATGCAGACTGCAAGGTGTGGTTCCCTTATTAACTGTTTTACTGCTGGGCCACTCACAAAACTGGCCTTCGAGGGAACATTGCTCCCTATTAGGAGAGGCAACTAGATAATGTATACCCTTAAGAAACGCATATACATTTATGGCTATTAAAGGGACACTGAACCCAATTTTTTTCTTTTGTGATTCAGATAGAGCATGCTATTTTAAGCAATTTTCTAATTGACTCCTATTATCAAATTATCTTCATTCTCTTTGTATATTTATTTGAAATGCAAGAATGTAAGTTTAGATGCCGGCCCATTTTTCGTGAACAAACTGGGTTGTTCTTGCTGATTGGTGGATAAATTCACCCACCAATAAACAAGTGCTTTCCATGGTTCTAAACCCAAAAAATAGCTTAAATGCCTTCTTTTTCAAATAAAGAAAGCAATGGAACAAATAAAATTGATAATAGGTGTAAATTAGAAAGTTGATTAAAATTGCATGCTCTATCTGAATCACGAAAGAAAAAATTTGGGTTCAGTGTCCCTTTAAATACACAAATAATAATATTTTCTTGATTGCCCACCAACCAGAAGCCCCCAAAACATTTGATATATTGATATATATATATATATATATATATATATATATATATATATATATATATATATATATATTATATATATATAAAAAATTCTAAGTGAAGAACATAGGTATTTGTAGAATTTCTATTAAAAAAAAATCAATTTGTTTAAAACTGCTATTTTAAATGGCAAGATGTTTGACTGGAAAGGGCCCAAAAGTGTGTATATATATATATATATATATATATATATAGATATATGTGTGTATATATGTATGCATGTGTGTACATGCATATGTACACATATATACATACACACATACAAATATATAAACATATATATATATATATATATTTTTATATATATATATATATATATATATCGTTGTCATGCAATTGCTACTTTCATTGATAAAGGGCCAAAGGGTTTTTCCTCTACTGTCTGTATCCAGTTTTGACAAATTATGAGGACACTCACAGGACTTAAAAAACATTTCTTTATATCAATTAAAAAAAGTCTGTCAATGTTTCAGCCTTTTTTAAGACATAATTTTCATTAAACACCTAAAAAAAGTTATACATATACCAAAGTCAAATTCCCACATTTAAAGCAATCCCATTTCATACCCATGTGTAATACAACTGTTTATTGCTCATTTTAGCCAGTTTATACAAAAATTAAGGTATATTTCTTTAAATGCTGTTATATGCTGTTAGAAGTATCCACTTATGAATAATAAATCACTATTATTTCCATTCACATTGTAACATTTAATGTTGCTAATAAACCTAAATCACTTTAAGCTTTAATTTCCTTTTAAATCATTTTTTATTATTCAAAGAATGCCAGCTTTTCCTTAGGAAACATACATAACTATAAATCTCCATATGATTAGCAAACACTAATGCTTTTCATCTTTCACATGAAATAGCCTAACATCCAACATAATAGCCCGGATTACAATTTGCGCAATAAATCCGCACGCAATGTGGCTGTAACGCAATCTCCATGGTGCCGCCATTACAAGTTTCAAACAAACTTTCTTTTTGCGTGCGTCATGCTGCGGTAACCCGTATACAAACCAAGTTCCGACTTTGCGTGCGTGTTCACGTATTCCCGCATAGAAATCAATGGAGAAAAAATGTTGGAAAAAATATAACACCCGAGATTTCGAAATCGCCATCGCATTTTCGCATTCCTCATTGAAGTCTATGGAGAGAATAAAGTTATCAAAAAACATAACACCCTAACATAAGCCCCTAGTCTAATAACCCCTAAACCGCCGTCCCCCCACATCACAACTAATAAATAAAGCTGTTAACTCCTAAACCGATGTCCCCCCACATTCCAACTACCAAAATTAATCTATTACCCCTAAACCGCCACCCCCCACATCGCCAATACTAAATAAAGCTAATAACCCCTAAGCCGCCATCCCCCCACAACGCAAATACCTAAAATAAACTATTAACCCCTAAACCTAACACTCCCTAACTTTAACAAAATTAAAATACACCTAAATTACAGTTAATATATACTAACTACCTTAAAATAAATAAAAACTTACCTGTGAAACAAAATTAAAACATAAGCTTAAAGGGACAGTCCAGTATAAATTAAACTTTCATTATTCAGATAGGACTTTTGATTTTAATCAACTTTTCAATTTACTTTTATCATCAAATTTGCTTTTTTCTCTTGGTATTCTTAGTTTAAACTAAACCTAGGTAGGCTCATATGCTAATTTCTAAGCCTTTGAGGGCTGCCTCTTATCACATGTTTTTAAATCTCTTTTCAACACAAAGAGACAGAAAGTACACGTGGGCTATATAGATAACACTGTGTTCAGGCACAGGGGGTTATTTAAGATTTAGCACAAAACAATGCAAAATGCAAGACAATAGATAATAAACAGTCACAGTCATGTGATCAGGGGGCTGGAAGAAGGTTCCTAGATACAAGGTAATCACAGAGATAAAAAGTATATTAATATAACTGTGTTGGTTATGCAAAACTGGGGAATGGGTAATAAAGGGATTATCTATCTTTTAAAACAATAACAATTCTATGGTAGACTGTCCCTTTAATCTAAAAAAAATAAAATAAAAAAGCTACATTACCAAAAAAAAACAAAAAACCTAACATTACTAAAAATAAAACCTAATATTACAAAAAAAAAAAAACTACCATTACAAAAATAAAAACACTAAAATTACAAATTATTCAGGCTGCGGTCCATCTTCTATCTTCATCCTGGCTGCGACGTCAAAGTTCTCTGTGATGTCATCGCCGACGTCGGTCCTCCTTTTCAGAGCATCAACACGGTGCTCCTCTTCATGCTGTCTCCAGCCGCACACTGAAGATTGTATGCAAGGTACCCCTTTTATATTGGGGTACCCTTGCATTCCTATTGGCTGACAAATTCAAATCAGCAAATAGGATGAAATCATCTATCATCCTATTGGCTGATTTGAATTTGTCAGCCAATAGGAATGCAAGGGTACCCCAATATAAAAGGGGTACCTTGCATTCAATCTTCAGTGTACAGCTGGAGACCGCATGAAGAGGAGCTCCGTGTTGATGCTCTGAAGACGAGGACCAATGTCGCTGAGGACTACACCGTTGCCACCGGGATGAAGCTAGACGATGGACTGCGGCCTGGATGAAGATTGGAGAAGATGCTCCGCTGATGGATGAAGATATTTTGCCACTGGCGGGATGAAGATGGATTGCTGCCCTTCATAATTGGTGAGTACCAATTTGGGGATTAGTGTTAGTTTTTTTTTATTTATAGGATTTTTTTTTTTTTTTTTTTTTAAGATTAGGGATTTTCTTCCTAAATGGAAAGAGTCCACAACTGCATTCATTACTTTTGGGAAATAAGAACCTGGCCACCAGGAGGAGGCAAAGACACCCCAACCAAAGGCTTAAATACTCCTCCCACTTCCCTCATCCCCCAGTCATTATTTGCCTTTCGTCCCAGGAGGTTGGCAGAGAAGTGTCAGAAGTTTGTTTGTCTCTTATGGAGGGTAGTACTCTTCGGCATGGGATGGGAGTTTTAAGTAATCCTATCAGTCTCTCAGTGAGGGCCTGGATGAAAGTTAGGGTCCGAAGATGCAGGGAGAGTCTTTCTGCGAAACCAACCCGACTCATATTAACAGCTCCACAAGCAATCAGAGTTGTTGAACTTCGAGTCGCTGCCTGCTTTCTTCTCTCAAGTCCATGGCGGAGGCGCTGCTACTATTTGTCACACTTGAAGGGCCATGTTCCTGTTCCATGGCATAGATTCCAGTAAGATTGTTTCATTTACTTCATCAGAATGTACTGTAACTTATTTGTTTTCCCGTAAGGAACTCTCTTGCGGGACTTATTACGTTTATTGTTAGGGCCTCAGTGAGGCTACTTTAGTATCTTGGAATCGAGGATTAATATCTCCCGAGGGGGATTATTGAACAGGGGGGTTTTAATCATGTTTGTTATGTGATTCAATCTGCTTATGTGTAGTGTTAACTGGGCTCTTGGCTTAGAACATAAAGGCCTTTGGAAGTGACGCGACCTTATGGTTGTGCGTGCATTTTTTGGACTGTACGATTCACCTTGTAAGTGGACGTGTTTACGTTCTGGTCTTCCCTTTCCGCATTCCTGACTGTGTGGCGACTGCAAAATTAGAGTCTGCTTGTGTCTGGTTCTAGGAGGTGGTGAGTGCCCCAGCCATTGTGGGTGTCAGGTGCTGTTTAAGTTTTCTCTTAGTCCATATATTATATTCTCTATCTAGTTATGGAGGATTCTGATGCTGAGACTGTACACATTTCAGATTCAGATTCTTCATCTTGTGAAGAATGCAAATTGGCCCCGTTGACACAGGTCAATCAGTTATGTTCGATATGACGTATTAGAGCGCCCTGTTCCTCAGGCTCGGGGACTCAGGGGTCTGCTGAGCCATCCGCCTCTGGGGCTTCTGTCCTCCGAGAGGCGAGTTCCCTACCGCTCCCTACTACAGAGCAGCTTGTTCCCCCCGGAGGTTGCAGCACGTTTTCGCTTTCACATATTTTTGGTGATTATGCGTCTGCAAAGTCCAGACGTTTATTTGCGTTTGTGCTTGTGCCCGATTGTCCCGGGTCTACCGGTCTTGGGGGGGCAGTTCCCTGCGGGTATAGCTGTCCCTGAGTGTTGTGCCTTTCATTACAGAATAGCGCGTCTTCGCGTTTTACTCAGACACGTTTTTGCATTTTTAGAGGATCCTATCCTTAACAGATACGGGAATCTGCAGTCTTCTATTACGAATGGCTCACCTCATTAGACATGAGGGGGTGACGTAATCTCCAAATTGTCTGATTATTGAGATCTTTCCTAGTTTTTGTTGGAAGATCGAGGTTCCGTTCCGTATGCCTGCTTTCTTCCTGGTTAATTAACCTACAGGTTGCCTTATATTTTCTTTTATCCGGTTAGGATGTCTTTTAATTTAGATTATGTGTTTCCTTCGGGAACTTCTGGGATCGATTCTCTCTGGTTGCTTCTTCGGAAGTTTGTTAAGGGACTTGTTAGTCCTAGGTTTGTCTGTTTTACCTTCCCCTTGACAGTTATGACCCCAGCTGCAGCTGTTCATGCTCGGATTCAGATCTTCTGTTCTGTGGCTTATTCAGACATGTGGCGCCTGTTCTGCCTTGCTGGTCTGGTGGGGCGCTGAGTGCTCACATTATTGTTTGTGTGTTTTATTGTTTTTCTTTACAAATTCAGCTAAACACTCTAAAAGGATCCATATGACTGAGAGGATTGCATCAGTCCTTATTCAGCATTCAATCTGGTGACCAGGTCAGCGGAGTTCCATTGCGTCACTCTCTTGGCTCTGATTCCTCGGGGCCTAGAGTTTCCTTCCTCTCTTGGGAGGATTGGGGGCTTAGCGCCTCCTTACCACTGTTTTGAGCGGTTTGGCCTTTTGAGGCTCTGGAATTGTCTTTGGACTTGTTCCTGCTGTGGTTCTCTTCTTGAGACCTTTCTGACTTTGTCCGTTCCTTGGGTTCTTTCGGTGGACCTGGTTCCCTTCGGGAGTTGGTTCCTTTGTAGAAACATGGGCTGTGGGGTCTCCTTGAGCTCTGTTTAGGGTTTCTTCCCCGGGGCTGGGGGATGCTCTGCATCCTTCTTTCATCTTCTCCTGTGATTTTTTTGTGGGTGATGTGGAGACTAGCCTTTCTTTGAGTGTCTTTGTCCTCAAGGTATTCCCTTGTTCTTGGTCGTAGTGTGGCTATTACGCCTAGGGCTCTAGTGACCTTGTTTTGGTCTTTGCTTCCTTAGCTCCTTGGAGTGTTGGACTCTGGCAAGGGGTGGTCTTGTCTCTGGTCGGGATTTGCAAGTTTTTCTCATCCATTTTACTTTGAACATTGTATGGTATCTCCCGGGGGTCTGGTTTTATATCAGATGGGGATTTCAGTTTCCGGTTTCTTGTTTATTTGGGGGCTCGGACCTCTCCTCACTCTGGTTCTTCCGGTAGCTGAGGTTTTTCTAAGCGTTTCCTTTGTGGATCCCGTTGCGGTTTGTACTGGACTGTTAGGATCTAGAGCTGGTCCGGGGTTCCCCAGTTCCAGGAAACTTGGGCGGGGTCCTTTAGTTGGGCTAGTTGAACTGGTTCAGTTGACCAGGTTTTTCTGGTTGCCAATGCCCCCGGGGCTTGCCTTTCGCCTTGGTCAGTTTCCCTTGGTTGGCTTGCTAAAAGATTGTGATGAGTTTGCTGCTCTGCGAGCAAAAGGGTTAGCTGTGGAACCACTGCAGCTATGGCACATTCATCTGTGTGCTAGCCAGTTAAATTCTTCAGGGGATTCCTTCCAGTTCAGGGTGTTGGAGAATTGTTCTCTAGGTTCAGCCTATGGCTGTGTCCTGGGGGCAGGTGCTCTGTCCTTCTGGACCATTTGCCAGCCCCCTTTGTCTTAGGGGGGCTTATATCCTTTTTTTCGGAAGTGTGGTCCCTTTCTTAGGACTTCTCCTGGCTTCAGGAGGTTAGGACAGACGGGTTAACCTATTGCAGGGAGAGGTATGCTCTCTGGGTTGTTCTGTCCATTTGGAGAGTTGCTGGCTCCTCCTTGAGTCTATGTTGGGCCTTTAGCTAGATCTCTAGATCTATAGCCTTGTCGACGGTCTCCATGTGGTATTTCGGGTTGACACCCGAGCACTATGTAATGGCTGTGCCATTTTTTCCGCTCGTTGTTTGAGCCTGGGGTGTTTCTGGTCCCCTGGTTTCAGACCTGTCGATGCTTGGGTTGGCCCAGCTGGAGGTAGGTCCTGAGATCCGTTGTTCTCTCGGATCTTGGGGGCGCATTGGTCCTCATTGAGGTTCTAGGCTCTTCTTTTACTTTGTGACCTATGGGTAGGTCTGGCGGTTTCGGTTGCCTAGAGTGTGCCTTCTGTAGTGGAGGTTCAGCACTCTACATTTTGGTAGCTGCTTTTAGCAAGTATTTCTTCTGTGTCATCCTGAGGATGGCTGTGTGTTCTTGACTCAGGTGTTTACCTTCGTCTGGATCTGCTACATGTAATTTTGCCTGAATCCCTCAGGGTTCTGAGTTCAGATGCTGTTCTCCGTTTTCAGTTGCTCCTAGGCGCTGGTTGACTTGCTGCCTGGCAAGGGAAGGGTTGCTCTTTGTAACCAGCTACGGCTGTTTGCGCCTTGATCGAGTGCTAGCTAGCTGTTCCAATCCTTGCAGGAGGTTGGGAGAACTTTTTCTCAGTTCTGCTACCGGTTCTGAACCTTGCGGTTCGATTTGGATTGGACGTTGCCTCCCCTTGTTGTCAGGACCCATTTAGGTCTTGCGAGATTGGTTTGATGGGGGTTTCTCCTTTTATAGAGTTTGTGGTAACCTTTCGGTTTCCATTTTGTTCTTCCTTGCCTTATTCCTTTGGGAGTTTCGGCAGGGGTTCCATTCACTAGTAAGGGGTGTGTGGTGGGGGACCTACTGTTGGGCGACGGTGTCTCCCAGAGGACTGTTGGCTTAGTTGTGTCTGATGTTGCGGTCTCTAGCGAGGCTTCCGGGCTATCTGCTGGCCAGTGTCCTTGGGGCCTTTTCCCTTTCTGTTTTTTCGGCTTCGGACGAAGCGTTTATTTTGTTGGGTAGTGGTTTCAGGCCTGGGGCCCTCAGGTTGGGCCACCTATTGTACCCTCCCGTTTTGGCATTCAGTGTCCTCTATAGCTTGGGTATTGTTTTCCCAAATGTAATGAATGCAGCTGTGGACTCTTTCCATTTAGGAAGAAAAACATAAATTATGCTTACCTGATGATTTTCCCCACCCTTCTTTTTTTATGTGGGGCGTCTTTGTTTTTTTATTCTTCTGGCACTTTTTTACCAATATGTTTTTTCTACTGTTCCTTGTTCCTCGGCAGAATGACTGGGGGATGAGGGAAGTGGGAGGAGTATTTAAGCCTTTGGCTGGATTGTCTTTGCCTCCTCCTGATGGCCAGGTTCTTATTTCCCAAAAGTAATGAATGCAGCTGTGAACTCTTTCCATCGGAAGAAAAGAAAATGATCAGGTAAGCGTAATTTATGTTTTTTAATTTTTGAGGGGCTGAAAAAGAGCTGAAAGCCCCTTTAAGGGCAATGCCCATCCAAATGCCCTTTTCGGGGCAATGGTTAGATTTTTTTAGTTAGGTTTTTTATTTTGGGGAGGTAGGGGTTGGGGGTTGTAATGTTAGGGGGTAATTGGTGTTTTTTTAAGGTAAAAGAGCTGTTAGCTTTGGGGCAATGCTCTGCAAAGGTATATTTTTAGATTAGGGGGTTTTATTTATTTGGGGTGTGTTTTTAGAATATTTAGAACAGGAATAATTTTTATTATTTTAGATAATTGTTTTTTGTTTTTTTTTTATGGTAGATTTTTTATTTTTTGTAATTTTAGTGTTTATTCTTTTTATAATGGTAGTTTTTTTTTTAATATAGTTAGCTTAGGTTTTAATTTTGTTTCACAGGTAACTTTAATTTAGGTGTATTTTAATTTTGCTAAAGTTAGGGGGTGTTGGGTTAAGGAGTTAAAGGGACGCTGAACCCACATTTTTTCTTTCGTGATTCAGATAGAGCACGCAATTTTAAGCAACTTTCTAATTTACTCCTATTATCAATTTTTCTTTGTTCACTTGCTATCTTTATTTGAAAAAGAAGGCATCTAAGCTTCTTTTTTTGTTTATACCTCTGGACAGCACTTTTTATTGGTGGATGAATTTATCCACCAATCAGCAAGAATAACCCAAGTTATTCACCAAAAATGGGCCGGTATCTAAACTTACATTCTTGCATTTCAAATAAAGATACCAAGAGAATGAAGAAAATTTGATAATAGGAGTAAATTAGAAAGTTGCTTAAATTGCATGCTCTGTGGGGGATGCGGTTTAGGGGTTAATAGGTTTATTTAGTAGTTGTGATGCTGGGGGATGCTGTTTTAAGGGTTAATAGTGTACTTTATGGGTGTTTGTGTACTCTGTAACATATTTTTGATGTGTTTTGTGAAACTATTTTGCTTTAAAAAACACATAACTAGAGGTCTTTAAATCGGAATGGATCGTTGCGGTAAAGGCCATAACGATGCGGGAAAGCCATACTGTGCGACTTGTAATATCAAGTAGACCATTCTGCATGCAAAGACCATATCGCACCATACCGTGCGACTTGTAATCCAGCCATATGTGCGTTTATAGAAGATTATAAAACCTGTTACTACTATATGGTTTAGACATGTGCAATTCGTTTCGGCCAAATTTTGTCCGATTCGGAGATTTGAATAAATCCGACTTTCTGAATCGGCACCATAACTAAAATCCCGAAAAATTCCGAAAATGAATAAATCAGTTTCCGAATTTTCGGATCCATTCTTTATTCATATTCGGAATTTTTCATTGTACTAATCTAAACTGCAAGTCCCCCAACATCGCCGACACTAACTAAATCACTAACTAAACCTATTAACCTCTAAACCGCAGTTCCCAAACATCCCCAACACTAACTAAACCTATTAACCCCTAAACCGCAGTTCCCCGACATCGGCAACACTAACTAAAACACTAACGCCTAGATTTAGAGTTCTGCGTTAGCCGTCAAAACCAGCGTTAAGGGGTCCTAACGCTGGTTTTTACCGCCCGCTGGTATTTAGAGTCAGTCAGGAAAGGGTCTAACGCTCAATTTCCAGCCGCGACTTTTCCATACCGCAGATCCCCTTACCCCAATTGCGTATCCTATCTTTTTAATGGGATCTTCCTAACGCTGGTATTTAGAGTCTTGGCTGAAGTGAGCGTTAGAACGCTAACAACAAAACTCCAGCCGCAGAAAAATGTCAGGAGTTACGAGCTTTATGGGCTAACGCCAGTTTATAAAGCTCTTAACTACTGTGCTCTAAAGTACACTAACACCCATAAACTACCTATGTACCCCTAAACCGAGGCCCCCCCACATCGCCACCACTCTAATAAATTTTTAACCCCTAATCTGCCAACCGGACACAGCTGCCACCTACGTTATCCCTATGAACCCCTAATCTGCTGCTCCCAACGTCGCCGACACCTACATAATATTTATTAACCCCTAATCTGCCCCCCCCAACGTCGCTGCTACCTTACCTACACTTATTACCCCTAATCTTCCGACCGGACCTCGCCACCACTATAATAAATGTATTAACCCCTAAACCGCCTCACTCCCGCCTCGCAAACCCTATAATAAATTTTATTAACCCCTAATCTGCCCTCCCTAACATCGGCGACACCTAACTTCAAGTATTAACCCCTAATCTGCCGACCGGACCTCACCGCTACTCTAATAAATGTATTAACCCCTAAAGCTAAGTCTAACCCTAACCCTAACACCTCCCTAAGTTAAATATAATTTAAATCTAACTAAATAAAGTATTTCTTATTAAATAAATTAATCCTATTTAAAGCTAAATACTTACCTGTAAAATGAACCCTAATATAGCTACAATATAACAAATAATTATATTGTAGCTATTTTAGGATTTATATTTATTTTACAGGCAACTTTGTATTTATTTTAACTAAGTACAATAGCTATTAAATAGTTATTAACTATTTAATAGCTACCTAGTTAAAATAATTACAAAATTACCTGTAAAATAAATCCTAACCTAAGTTACAATTAAACTTGACACTACACTATCAATAAATTAATTAAATAAACTACCTACAATTACCTACAATTAAATCAACTAAACTAAATTACAAAAACAAACAAACACTAAGCCCTGACATGTGTACGAGAGCCCGATGTTGAACGGGAACAAATCATATCTCAAGGAAGGATTGCAGCGGAGCTTTTATGTGTCATTACTAAACAGTAGAAGATTTGTGATCTAGGCCCATGTTCAGAGCTAACTGAGACTAGCGAGGGCCACGAACTTAACTCTGATGACGCAGCACAGTGAGACTCTCTAACAGCATCTGAGTCCGTGAGCTGCATAACGGTCCTATCTGTCAATACCCTTGCAAACCCTCAATACAAAGGCAGGCTGACAATCCGTGAAGGGTGTCTGGCTTTACCCACTACACCTCAATGATCCTCACCTTCTTGATCTACAAAGCCGACAACATGCGCAGATGTCTCTCCATATCCCTCTCATGCTGTCGGACATAATGTTCGCCTGGGACAAGACTCTTTACAACTACATCTTACCATTCTGGTCTTGAAATCACAGAAGGAGAAAAGATTGCAGTATCAGCCCTTCCCTGCACGTACAAGGCTTTTGGAACTGAAGGCGATCTACATTCGTTTCCCTCTAGATAAATCGAACATTGGGGTAGGCTAATTGAATACTATTTTCCCCAAAGGTCATCCCTAAATCTCATTTGGGCTCAGTCAGATTATAAAGCTGGACTTTATATTTCACAGTGAATGCGCTAACTACGCAGACTTTGTTTGCTATAACTATTGTTAGCTATGACATGACTCCTCTAGGGAATGCTTTGAGATAACACACACATATATAAAAAACCCTGCTAATTGTGCACCAGTAACGAGACTTCTCTTTACTACTTTTGATGTGTTCACATACATTTTTTAGCACTAAGTTATTCAGGTTTTTTGCAACAGATGTTCTAGGTTGCTATGTTTTATAATATTATGGTTACATACAAAGGTCACTATACCCAATTAGAGTATTCAAGTAAAAGCTGTATACTATCTTTCTATAAATACTCAACCTACCTAATAGGAGTAAGACCTTATATAATTAAATACCATAGAGCCCAATTGCAACAAGCACAATATGATCATTGTTCTTGAATCCATAATTTAGATTTTTATTAGTTCTCATGGATGCCATATAAAGCCATACTAGCATATGTACTCTATTACCACAACCCATATCTTATGATTGCCCCTTTCACACAAAGCACCTTATAGTGTATTAGCCCTATTTAGCCAAGGACTATAGTGAGGGTTAAGGGAGTAAAATCTACAAATTAATCATGTATATACTCTATATTGCACTCTCTCATAACCCAGATATTTGACTAGTGGGATTTAAGGATGAGACTATACTCTATGTAAACTGGTCAGCTGAGACCATTATAGTGGGTGGGTGCGCTACCTGCGGTCGAGATGGTGCACCCTAACCCCTACTCAAAGACCACGCACACTACTATTTGGAGATAATTGTTGGCCTGTCAGAAAATTCCTTATGTTGATGCTATTTATCCTCCTATAACTATATGTTGATGTAATGGTATATAGTGGCCTAGAACTTTTGTAGTCACACTAATCAACGCTAAAAGAATGGAGCCAATCTTTTAAAATGAGTACAGAGTCTTCCTGTTTACATTATATGAACATTTTAGTTTACCTACAGCTTACTTGGCTTTTATGATATTCCCTTTTTGATGGTTCTCTCAACATCACTGTTGCCATATATGCCCCTCATAGATATTAGATCGAAATGTTGACCTTATTTACCATATTATATCTTTATATCTCATACTAGTAGTATCACAGACAATGGGACTCTTCAACACTACACCCTTGTATCCTTGTTCCATTTTGGCTTGAACCAAGTGTTTCTTCTTTATGAGTTCTAGCTACATATAAGCAAAATAAGAAAATAGAGGTTTCTCTTTGAGACTCAAGAGTAGTCTCCTAAAGCCCATAATGGCCCCCTTGTAGCTTGGGGGTTTGTATTCTTTTAAACATAGATTGCCCCCTGGGCAGGGTTATTGCCTAGATGTAAATATGTTCCTGTTCAAAGATGTAATTAAATGTGTGCATTTAAATTTTGACCAGAATGTCCCTTTAACTGTGTGATTGTTATCCAGAGAGCACTGGATTTACTCCATAGCAAATTAATGTGTACAGTTTTTTGCAGCATATGTACAGCATTGGATCATCTCTATTTTTTTTCTTATAAATACTTTTGGTTCTTTAGCAATTTTAGCATTTTAGTTTAGCTTAATAATTATGTAAAACTAAACAGTTTTCAGTTGCCTGTTTCCTTATAAAATTGGCAGCCATCACGTATCTGCTTATTATACTGTACCACCCATTAAGGAAGCTTGAGTTTCATCACGGTAACCTTTTTATCTTGCATATATTTCTTGAAATACATTACTAAATTCATTGAATAGAAGTTCATTTTAAAGATATGAAAGTGAGAAAATAAAAAATCAAGTATGGATACAAAAGAATGTCTTAAACTATGCACTAAAATCAATTAAAGGGATAGGGAAGTCAGAATTAACCAGCAAAAAGCAGCCAGCTTCCAATTGTGCATTTCTGCTCATGATCATACCTAGGTATGTTTTTAAACAGAGAATGCCAAGCGAACAAAGCAAATTACATAATAGAAATACATTGGAAATGTGTTTAAAGTTTCATACTCTATCTCAATAATGAAAGTTTACATTTGAATTTACTGTCCTTTTAAATGAACACTCTAACAAGTGGTTGTTCTTGTGCTGTGAATGTATAAATGCAACTTAAATGCAGGGGAATAATAATAATAAATTATTATTTAACCAGCACAGACAGGCTGATAAAAATTTTTTTTAGCAAAATATTAACCCTTTAAGTGCTGAGCCCTTTCCATCCCTGTATTAGGTGTTTTGCAGTTTTTAGATGCTGCTTAAATTTGGGCCCTACTGTAGACCATTGTCTGTGAGAAAACAACACCTGTTATATACCCTTTTTCAGGAGACCCAGCAGATTCAAACTATACCATTATTTTATGTATATATTTTGACGTGTGACAACCCTGCAACAAAAACTCTATAGCAAAGTGATTCAAAATGGCGTCCCTTGCATTCCTATTGGCTGATTTGATTTTGAATTTCCAAAATCAAATCAGCCAATAGGAATGCAAGGGACGCCATTTTGAATCGCGTACCTTGCATTGAAGATTCAGTATACGGCGGCGACCGTATGAAGAGGATGCTCCACGCCGGATGTCTTCGGGATGGACCCGCTCCGTGCTGCCGGGATGAAGATAGAAGATGCCGCCTGGATGAAGATAGAAGAGGCCGTCTGGATGAAGACTTCTCGCCGCCTTGATGAGGACTTCGCCATCTGGATGAAGATAGAAGAGGCCGTCTGGATGAAGATCTTGCTGCCTGGATGAGGACTTCGCTGCCTGGATGAAGATCGTTCAAGCCGGACTTCAAAAACTGTAAGTGGATCTTCGGGGGTTAGTGATAGGGTTTTTTTTAAAGGTTTTTTTTTGGGTGTTTTTTTTTTTTAGTTTAGGGTTTGGGCTTTTCTTAAAATAGCTAAATGCCCTTTTCAGGGCAATGCAAAGGAGCGAAATGCCCTTTTAAGGGCAATGCCCATACAAATGCCCTTTTCAGAGCAATGGGTAGCTTAGGATTTTTTATTTTGGGGGGGTTGGTTGGGTGGTGGGTTTTACTGTTGGGTGGGTCTTTGTATTTTTTTTACAGGTAAAAGAGCTGTTTAACAGCAATGCCCTACAAAAGGCCCTTTTAATGGCTATTGGTAGTTTATTGTAGGCTAGGGTTTTTTTTATTTTTGGTGGGCCTTTTTTATTTTGATAGGGCTATTAGATTAGGTGTAATTCTTTTTTATTTTTGATAATTTTTTTTGTTATTTTTTGCAATTTAGTGTTTGCTATTTTTTGTAATTTAGTATTTATTTATTTTTTTATTAGATTGTGTATTTTAGTTTTATTAAATTGGTAGTTAGTTTAATATTAGTTAAATAGTTATATTAGTTTAATTGTTAGTTTAAACTTAGTTTTTTTAATTTGACAGGTAAGATTTAATTTAATTTAATTTAATATAGGGAAATTGTAATTTTAATATAAAATTAGGGGGGCGTTAGATTTAGGGGTTACTAATTTAAATTAGTTTATTGCGATGTGGTGGGCTTTCGGTTTAGGGGATAATAGGTTTATTTAGTATATTTTGTTGTGGGGGCTTGCAGTTTAGGGGTTATTAGGTTTATTATAGTGGCGGCAGAATTAGGGGTTAATGACTTTAGTATAGTGGGCGGGCGGCAGATTAGGGGTTAATTATATTTAAATAGTGTCTGTGATGCAGGAGGGCGGCAGTTTAGGGGTTAATAACTTTATTATAGTGGCAACGATGTTGGGGAGTGGCGGAATAGGGGTTAATAAATTTTATTAGTGGTGGCGATGTCGGGAGATTAGGCGTTATTAAGTTTAATATAGTATTTTCGATGCGGGAGGGCCTCAGTTTAGAGGTTAATAGGTATTTATGGGTGTTTAGTGTACTTTGTGACAGTTTAGATATGAGTTTTATGTAACAGTTTTGTAGCTTAAAACTCATAACTACTGCTCTTAGATTGCGAAACGGATCTTGTCAGTATAGTTTGGCGTTAGCCTTAAACAGCAGCGTTGAGAGGTCCCAACACTGCTTTTTACCTAACGCTGATATTACGAGTCTGACAGGTAGAGGCTCACCGCTCACTTTTCTTCCGCAACTCGAGGCTACTGCAAATCCCCTTACGTCAATTGCGTATCCTATCTTTTTAATGGGATTTTCCTAACACTGGTATTACGAGTCTTGGAAGAAGTCAGCGGTAGACCCTCTCCTGTCAAGACTCTTAACTCTTAACTAAAGTGCTACAAAGTACACTAACACCCATAAACTACCTACTAACCCCTAAACCGAGGCCCCCCCACATCCCAAGCACTATAATATTTTTTTTTAACCCCTAATCTGCCGACCGGACATCGCTGCCACCTACATTATACCTATGAACCCCTAATCTGCTGCCCCTAACATCGCCGACACCTATATTATATTTATTAACCCCTAATCTGCCGCCCCCCAACATCGCCGCCACCTACCTACAATTATTAACCCCTAATCTGCCGACCGGACATCGCCGCCACTTTAATAAATGTATTAACCCCTAAACCGCCGCACTCCCACCTCGCAAACACTAGTTAAATTTTATTAACCCCTAATCTGCCGTCCCTAACATCGCCGACACCTACTTACATTTATTAACCCCTAATCTGCCACCCCAACGTCGCTTCTACTATAATAAATTTATTAACCCCTAAACCTAAGTCTAACCCTAAGTCTAACCCCCCCTAACTTAAATATAATTTAAATTAAACAAAATTTATTTAACATAATGAAATAAATTAATTCTATTAAAAACGAAATACTTACCGATAAAATAAACCCTAAACTAGCTACAATATAACTAATAGTTACATTGTATCTAGCTTAGGATTTATATTTATTTTACAGGTACAACAGTTATTAAATAGTTATTAACTATTTAATAACTACCTAGCTAAAATAAGTACAAAATTACCTGTAAAATAAACCCTAACAATTACAATTACATCTAACACTACGCTATCATTAAATAAATTACCTAAACTACCTACAATTAATTACAATTAAATTCAATAAACTAAATTACGAAAAAAACACTAAATTACAGAAAATAAAAAGAATTACAATAATTTTAAACTAATTACACCTAATCTAATCCCCCTAATAAAATAAAAAGCCCCCCAAAATAATAAAATTTCCTTACCCTATACTAAATTACAAATAGCCCTTAAAAGGGCCTTTTGTGGGGCATTGCCCCAAAGTAATCAGCTCTTTTACCTGTAAAATAAAAATACAATACCCCCCAACATTAAAACCCACCACCCACACACCCCTACTCTAAAACCCACTCAATCCCCCCTTAAAAAAACTAACTCTAACCCCCTGAAGATCTCCCTACCTTGAGCCGTCTTCACCCAGCCGGGCACAAGTGGTCCTCCATACGGCAGAAGTCTTCATCCGATCGGGGCAGAAGAGGTCCGCCAGACGGCAGAAGGCTTCATCCAGGCTGCATCTTCTATCTTCAATCCTTCGGAGCGGAGCGGAGTCATCTTCTATTCAGTCGACGCAGAGCCATTCTCTTCAATTGACATCCTAATGAAGAATGAAGGTTCCTTTAAGGGACGTCATCCAAGATTAATTGAATTCCGATTGGCTGATAGGATTCTATCAGCCAATCGGAATTAAGGCAGGAAAAATCCTATTGGCTGATGGAACAGCCAATAGAATGCAAGCTCAATCCTATTGGCTGATCCAATCAGCCAATAGGATTTTTCCTACCTTAATTCCGATTGGCTGATAGAATCCTATCAGCCAATCGGAATTCAAGGGATGCCATCTTGGATGATATCCCTTAAAGGAACCTTCATGCTTCGTTAGGACGTCGTTTGAAGAGGATGGCTCCCCATCGGCTGGATAGAAGATGGCTTCGCTCCGCTCCGGAAGGATGAAGATAGAAGATACAGCCTGGATGAAGCCTTCTGCCGTCTGGGGGACCTCTTCTGCCCCGATCGTATGAAGACTTCTACCGTATGGAGGACCACTTGTGCCCGGCTGGGTGAAGACAGCTCAAGGTAGGGAGATCTTCAGGGGTTAGAATTAGGTTTCTTTTAAGGGGGGATTGGGTGGGTTTTAATGTGTGTGGGGGTATTGTATTTTTCTTTTACAGGTAAAAGAGCTGATTACTTTGGGGCAAGGCCCCGCAAAAGGCCCTTTTAAGGGCTATTTGTAATTTAGTATAGGGTAGGGAAATTTTATTATTTTGGGGGGCTTTTTTATTTTATTAGGGGGATTAGATTAGGTGTAATTAGTTTAAAATTATTGTAATTCCTTTTTTTTTCTGTAATTTAGTGGGGGGGTTTTCCGTAACTTAGTTTATTGAATTTAATTGTAATTAATTGTAGGTAGTTTAGGTAATTTATTTAATGATAGTGTAGGGTTAGGTGTAATTGTAACTTAGGTTAGTGTTTATTTTACAGGTAATTTTGTACTTATTTTAGCTAGGTAGTTATTAAATAGTTAATAACTATTTAATAACTATTGTACCTAGTTAAAATAAATACAAAGTTGCCTGTAAAATAAATATAAATCCTAATCTAGCTACAATGTAATTATTAGTTATATTGTAGCTATTTTAGGGTTTATTTTATAGGTAAGTATTTAGTTTTAAATAGAATTAATTTATTTAATTATGTTAAATTAATTTAGCTTAATTTAAATTATATTTAAGTTAGGGGGGTTAGACTTAGGGTTAGACTTAGGTTTAGGGGTTAATACATTTATTATAGTAGTGGCGACGTTGGGGGTGGCAGATTAGGGGTTAATAAATGTAAGTAGGTGTCGGCGATGTTAGGGACGGCAGATTAGGGGTTAATAAAATTTAACTAGTGTTTGCAAGGCGGGAGTGCGGCGGTTTATGGGTTAATACATTTATTAAAGTGGCGGCGATGTCCGTGTCAGCAGATTAGGGGTTAATAATTGTAGGTAGGTGGCGGCGACGTTGGGGGGCGGCAGATTAGGGGTTTATAACTATAATATAGGTGGCGGCGATGTTGGGGGCAGCAGATTAGGAGTTCATAGGGATAATGTAGGTGGCGGCGGTGTCCGGAGCGGCAGATTAAGGGTTAATAATATAATGTAGGTGTCAGCGATAGCGGGGGGCGGCAGATTAGGGGGTTAATAAGTGTAAGATTAGGGGTGTTTAGACTCGGGGTTCATGTAGACTCGGGGTGTTAGGTGCAGACATATTTTTTATTTACCCCTAGGAAACAATGGGGCTGCGTTAGAAGCTGGACGCTGCTTTTTTGCAGGTGTTAGTTTTTTTCCAGCCAGCTCAGCCCCATTGTTTCCAATGGGGAAATCGTGTACAAGCACATTTAGCCAGTTTACCGCTGACTTAAGCAACGCTTGTATTGAGGTGAGATGTGTAGCTAAATTCTGCTCTACGTTCACCTTTTTGCGGCTAACGCCAGGTTTAAAAAAACCTGTAATACCAGCATTGGCTTAAGATAGCGTTAGAAAAAAAAGCCTTGTTAGCCCCGCACCCCTGTTAACGCCAAACTCGTAATCTCGGCGATAATTTTTACGAGTGCGGAGTTGCATTACATGCTAAAAAGCTTGCGGTACAGCTATACCGACTTGTAATGGCTGCGGTGCTGTTTTAACGCTGACATGAACATTTTTCAGTGTTAAAACATGAACGCAAAACTTGTAATCTAGGTGATTGTGCTCTAAAAAGCCCCACATTTTTAGATGTGTACAGATGCCTGCAGATCCTGTTTGTATAATCTGTCTTTTCATATGCAGGGGAGGAGAGAGTGTCTGCTGTTCCTGTTTTCCCAGCCCCTTTCAATGTGTGTCCCAGTGCTAAACTGGGAGCTTCTAAGTAAGTTTTTAAAGGGTTTTATACTGGATGTTTAGATCAGTATCTGTGCATATTATGCTTTATAGTAGTGTCTATTACATGCAGTTATATGAAAATTGGTGTATAATGTCCCTTTAAGGGAGCTGAGATTGAGGGGTATTAATACCAACCCGTCCATCCAGCTCCCTTAAAGTAACATAAACCCAAAAATGTATATCATTATTCAGACAGAACATACAATTTTAAACTACTTTCTAATGTATTTATATTATCAAATCCGTTTTGTTATTTTGGAATCCTTTGTGGAAAACATACCTAGGTAGGTTCTGTAGCTGGGAGCTAGCTGCTGATTAGTGGCTGCACATATATGCCTCTTGTGACTGGTTTACCAGTGAGTTCAGGTAGCTCTCAGTAGTGCATTGCTGCTCCTTCTTTAAAGGGATAGAGTAAAGCCAAATTTTTTCTTTCATGATTCAAATAGAGCATGCAATTTTAAGCAACTTTCTAATTTACTTATTGGTGGCTAAATGTAACTAACCAATCAGCAAGTACAACCCAGGTTCTGAACCAAAAATGGGCCGGCTCTTAAACATACATTTCTGCTTTTCAAATAAAGATACCAAGAGCAGGAAGAAAAATTGATAATGGGAGTAAATTAGAAAGTTGCTTGAAATTGCATGCTCTATCTAAATAATGAAAGAAAGAAAAAATTGGGTTTACTATCCCTTTAAGGAATACAAAGAGAATGAAGCAAAATTGATTTAAAAAAAAAAAAAGGTAAACTGGAAAGTTGTTTAAAATTGTTTAAAATGATATGCTCTATCTGAATGATGGAATAAATGTTTTTGTCCCTTTAAGCCCTGCTGGGTTTCTGGTGCTTGGTGATGTGATGTCACATAAATATTGTGAAGAGACATCTGCTATGTAAAACGGACACAAATTACATGTACTGTATCCTTCACAGAAAACAAATGATGTGCCTTTAAAAAAGAGCATTTTATGCAGAAGAAATACAGAAATAACTTTAAAGTGATAGTAAATCATAGCGTTTGTGAAACCATAGGCTTTCCAGTGGAACAAATAAAGGGGACTTTCAGTCATAAAGTATAAAAGAATTCACAATGAAAGTTCCATAATTTGTTTTCAGCGTTCGCTGTGCTGAGCACCTCAGGCAGAATGCTATTTTGCACTGAGATACTCTTAGCCAATATCTGTGCGGGCCAGCTGGCATTATGCCGGATAGCAAGCATGCCATTGGCTAAGAGTACCTCAGTGCAAAATAGCGTTCTGCCATTTGCGGCCTGAGGCGCTCAGGCACAGGATTGCTGCAAACAAATGAACTTTCAGCCTAAAGTATTTTATACTTCATGACTGAAAGTCACCTTTATTTGTTGCACTGGTAAATCCTAGCGTTTCATAAACGCTGGATTGACTAGTTACTTTAACGTCCTAAAAAAAAGGGCAATATACTGTATCTTGAATACAAAATTTTATTGTAAATTTAATAGAGTTACATTATGCACATTGAGACCTTCTCCTTATAATTACATTACAAGACAATATTTGAATCACTATTTAAGGCACAATATTAGCAATCGGCTAGATTACGAGTTTTGCGTTATGAGTAAAAAAGCAGCGTTAAGGCTCATAACGCTGCTTTGTCACTACCGCTGGTATTATGAGTCTTGTAGGTACAGCTGTCCCGCACACTTTTTTGGCCGTACCGCAAATTAACTTATGCAATTTTTGTAAAGTCTTTTTTCAATGGGACTTCCATTGCGCCGGTATTACAAGCTTTTTTTTTTAGGCCAAAAAGTGAGCGGTACAGCCTATCCCGCAAGATTCGTAACACATTCTAAAGTCAGTAGTTATGAGTTTTACACTACAGAGCTGTAGCATAAAACTCATAACTAAAGTGCTAAAAAGTACACTAACACCCATAAACTACCTATTAACCCCTAAACCGAGGCCCTCCGACATCGCGAACACTAAAATAAAAATATTAACCCCTAATCTGCTGCTCTGGACATCTCCGCCACTAGAATAAACATATTAACCCCTAAACCGCCGCACTCCCGCATCGCAAACACTAGTTAAATATTATTAACCCCTAATCTGCCGCCTCTAACATCACCACCACCTACCTACATTTATTAACCCCTAAACCTAAGTCTAACCCTAACCCTAACACCCCCTAACTTAAATATAATTTAAATAAATCTAACAAAAAATTCTTATCATTAAATTGGAACAGCCAATAGAATGCGAGCTCAATCCTATTGGCTGATTGGATCAGCCAATTGGATTGAAGTTCAATCCTATTGGCTGATTGCATCAGCCAATAGGATTTTTTCAACCTTAATTCCGATTGGCTGATAGAATTCTATCAGCCAATCGGAATCTAGGGGACACCATCTTGGATGACGTTGCTTAAAGGAACCTTCATTCATCGGGAGTCGTCGGAAGAAGAGGATGCTCCGGGCCGGATGTCTTGAAGACGGACCCGCTCCGTGCCGAATGGATTAAGATAGAAGATGCCATCTGGATGAAGACTTCTGCCCGTCTGGAGGACCACTTCTCCCGGCTACGTTGAGGACTTCTCCCGGCTTCATTGACAATGGATGTCGGCTCTTCAAAACTGTAAGTGGATCTTCGGGGGTTAGTGTTAGTTTTTTTTTAAGGGTTTATTGGGTGGGTTTTAGTTTTAGATTAGGGTTTGGGCAGCAATAGAGTTAAATGCCCTTTTAAGGGCAATGCCCATCCAAATGCCCTTTTCAGGGCAATGGGGAGCTTAGGTTTTTTTAGTTAGGGTTTTATTTGGGGGGTTGGTTGTGTGGGTGGTGGGTTTTACTGATGGGGGGTTGTTTGTATTTTTTTTAAAGTTAAAAGAGCTGATTTCTTTGGGAAATGCCCCGCAAAAGGTCCTTTTAAGGGCTATTCGTAGTTTAGTTTAGGCTAGGGTTTTTTTTATTTTTGGGGGGGGGGGGTGTTATTTTGATAGGGCTATTAGATTAGGTGTAAATAGTTTAAATATCTGATCATTTCTTTTTTTTTTATTTTGTGTAATTTAGTGTTTGTTTTTTTTTTGTAATTTAGGTATTTGTATTTAATTTTGTTAATTGTATTTATTTAGGTAATTTATTTAATTGTACTGTAAGGTTAGGTGTTAGTGTAACTAAGGTTAGGTTTTATTTTACAGGTACATTTGTATTTATTTTAGCTATGTAGTTAGTAAATAGTTAATAACTATTTAGTAACTATTCTACCTAGTTAAAATAAATACAAACTTGCCTGTAAAATAAAAATAAACCCTAAGATAGATACAATGTAACTATTAGTTATATTGTAGCTAGTTTAGGGTTTATTTTATAGGTAAGTATTTAGTTTTAAATAGGAATTATTTAGTTAATGATAGGAATTTTTAGTTAGATTTATTTTAATTATATTTAAGTTAGGGGGTGTTAGGGTTAGGTTTAGACTTAGGTTTAGGGGTTAATAACTTTAGTATAGTGGCGGCGATGTTGGGGGCGGCAGATTAGGGGTTAATAAATGTAGGTAGGTGGCGGCGATGTTAGGGGCGGCAGATTAGGGGTTAATAATATTTAAATAGTGTTTGAGATGCGGGAGTGCAGCGGTTTAGGGGTTAATATGTTTATTATAGTGGTGGCGATGTCCGGAGCGGCAGATTAGGGGTTAATAAGTATAATGTAGGGGTCGGCGATGTCGGGGGCGGCAGATTAGGGGTTAATAAGTGTAAGATTAGGGGCATTTAGACTCGGGGTTTATGTTAGGGTGTTTAGGTGTATATGATCAAACCTGTAATTTTGCTTCCATCCTTGGCTAAAAAACCTCATATTGTCATATGAGAAACATGTAATTCTATAAAATCATAGCTTAGAAATAACTAAACAGATTTGCAGTGACTGTCAATCTGAAGTACACTGCCAAATTTCACTCAAATTAATTTAGTGATTTACGAGTTGTAAGAATGTTTTATGTCAACATTTAACATAGAATGTCTGTTTGAACTTAATCTATTAGTGTCACCTTTCCCCACACCAAACACAATTGTGTTTGTCAAAGGGATTAAGGTTCTAAAAGTCTAATTTGGGATGATCTCCCAAAAGACAGCAACAGTAGCTTGTGTTCCTGCTCTAGATTATTTAGCCAGTACTGGGCGTCTATTTTCTTTTTTGACTAGACTTAAAGGGACAGTCTAGTATAAATTAAACTTTCATTATTCAGATAGGACTTGTAATTTTAATCAACTTTCCAATTTACTTTTATCATCAAATTTGCTTTTTTCTCTTGGCATTCTTAGTTTAAACTAAACCTAGGTAGACTCATATGCTAATTTCTAAGCCTTTGAGGGCTGCCTCTTATCACATGCTTTTTAAATCTCTTTTCAACACAAAGAGACAGAAAGTACACGTGGCTATATAGATAACACTGTGTTCAGGCACAGAAAGTTATTTAAGATCTAGCACAAAACAATGCTAAATTTAAGACAATAGATAATAAACAGTCACAGTCATGTGATCAGGGGGCTGGAAGAAGGTTCCTAGATACAAGGTAATCACAGAGGTAAAAAGTATATTAATATAACTGTGTTGGTTATGCAAAACTGGGGAATGGGTAATAAAGGGATTATCTATCTTTTAAAACAATAACAATTCTATGGTAGACTGTTCCTTTAAATACTGCCTGATTTGGGGTAAAAAGTTAAAAATCATGGCATTGTAGTCTGTTTTCTAATATCCGGTAAGGGCAGTGCCCCTTTAATACTTATATGCAGTATGTACACATTATTAGTTTTCACCTCACTCTAGTTTATTACAACTGATTCTTCCCACATTTTATATAAGTAAACTGTAGATCTGTTTTCAGTCTTTTAATATAGCTCTGTGCTATAGCTTGGAAAAATATTTCCAAACAAGTTGAGGGGTTGCTTATATGAATTTCAGATATGCTGATAACACTGTATATTCCACTTACTGTCAGTGCAGGCCAAGATCATGGCTTACGTACCAGGCCACTATGTGCTGTCTAGTGCTCACAAAATACTGCAAGAAACGTATAGTTTCAGTCAGTGTAAAATTGAGGTTGACAGTAGCACATGCTCTGAAGAAGAAAGGTGAGAGAACTGAGTACTACTAAAGAAGCAGCTGAGAATCATATGAGGCCTGGGTGTTCGGTTCAGCTTCTCAATGCTGTTCATGTTCCTCTGCATCCTTTGTCCTTTCCTCTGCTTGTTGTCCTGGTCCACTACAGTGGTAGTCTGTGGTGCTGATTTTCAGCAACAGTAGCTTGTGTTCCTGCTTTCCAGCAGTGTCAGCCCATGTTCTTGGTCTTATCAGTTACAGCCCGTGTCCCTGGTTTCAGCAGTAACAGCTTGGGTTGTTGGTCTCAGCAATGGTAGTCTGCATTCCTGGTCTTAGCAGTAACAGCTTGGGTTGTTGGTCTCAGTAGCAGAAGTCTGCATTCCTGGTCTCAGCAGTGACAGTATGCATTTCTGGTCTTAGCAGTAACAGCTTGGGTTGTTGGTCTCAGCAGCAGAAGTCTGCATTCCTGGTCTCAGCAGTAACAGCTTGGGTTGTTGGTCACCAGCAGCGAAAGTCTGCATTCCTGGTCTTAGCAGTGACAGTTTGGGATGTTGGTCTCAGCAGTGGTAGTCTGGGTTCCTGACCTCAGCAGTAACAGTTTGGGTTGTTGGTCTCAGCAGTGGTAGTCTGCATTCCTGGTCTCAGCAGTGACAGTATGCATTTCTGGTCTTAGCAGTAACAGTCTACATTCCTCCTCTCCACAATGATCTTTAAAGTGACAGACAAGTCAAAATTAAACTTTCATGATTTAGACAGGGTATGCCATTTTAAACAACTTTCCAATTTACTTTTATCATCAAATTTGCTTTGTTCACTTGGTATTCTTTGTTGAAAGCTAAAGCTAGGTAGGCTCAAACTGATTTTGCATTTGGACAGTTTTTCACAGTCAGACATTCCTAGTTCATTTATGCCATATAGATAACTTTGTGGAGTTATTTATGAGTCAGCAATGATTGGCTAAAATGCAAGTCTGTCAAAAAAAACTGACATAAGGGGCAGTCTGCAGAGGCTTAGATATAAGGCAATCACAGAGGTCAAAAGTGTATTAATATAACAGTGTTGGTTATGCAACACTGGGGAATGTGTAATAAAGGGATTATCTATCTTTCAAACAATAACCATTTTCAAGTAGACTGCCCCTTTAACTGTGAGTCTGTTCTGCTTGACTTCATCTACAAGCAAGTATGTGCTACATGATCTTTAAATGAGAGTCTGTCCTGTCTGACTTCATCTACAAGAAAACTTGTATTATCTGGGGCCTTACCTGGAGTTTGGATACCCGATTTAGGGCTAGATTACAAGTGGAGCACTAATTTATTGTGCGCCTGTAAATGGGTAAATTCGCCCATTTACGGGAGCACGATAAAAAAAACAGCCATTACAAGTGGCTGGTTAATGCTACCACAGGATCGCAGTAGCAATTAGTGCTCCGAAAAGGTCAGACCTCTGGTTAATGGGATAGTCTAGTCAAAATTAAGCTTTCATGATTCATATAGAGCATACAATTTTAAGGAACTTTCTAATTTACTCCTAATATCATTTTTTCTTCGTTTTCTTGGTATCTTTATTTGAAAAAGCAAGAATGTAAGCTTAGTAGCCAGCCCATTTTTGGTTCAGCACCTGGGTAGCACTATCTGATTGGTGTCTAAATGTAGCAACCAACCAGCAAGCACTACCAAGAAAAATTGATAATAGGAGTAAATTAGAAAGTTGCTTAAAATTGCATGCTCTATCTGAATCATGAAAGTAAAATTTTGACTAGACTATCCCTTTAAATTAACCCCTTAGTGACCACAGCACTTTTCAATTTTCTTACCGTTTGGGACCAGGGATATCCTTAGATTTCTGCTGTGTTTTTCTCTTACTCATTTACTATACCCACACATATTATATACTGTTTTTCTTGCCATTAAATGCACTTTCTAAAGATACCATTATTTTCATCATATCTTATAATTTACTTTTAAAAAAAAATGGAAAAAAACACACTATTTCTAACTTTGATCACCAAAATCTGTTACACATCTACAACCACCAAAAAACACCCATGCTAAATAGTTTCTAAATTTTGTCCTGAGTTTAGAAATACCCAATGTTTACATGTACTTTGCTTTTTTTGCACGTTATAGGGCAATAAATACAAGTAGCACTTTGCAATTTCCAAACCATTTTTTTTTTCTAAATTAGCGATAGTTACATTGTAACACTGCTATCTGTCAGGAATCCTTGAATATCCCTTGACATGTATATATTTGTTTTTAATAGACAACCCAAAGTATTGATCTAGGCCCATTTTGGTATATTTCATGCCACCATTTCACCGCCAAATGCTATTAAATAAAAAAAATAGTTAACTTTTTCACAAAGTTTTTCACAAACTTTAGGTTTCTCACTGAAATTATTTACAAACAGCTTGTGCAATTATGGCACAGATGGTTGTAAATGCTTCTCTAGGATCCCCTTTGTTCAGAAATAGCAGACATTTAGGGCTTTGTCATTGCTTTTTGGTAATTAGAAGGCCGCTAAATGCCGCTGCGCACCACACTCGTATTATGTCCAGCTGTAAAGGGGTTAATTAGGTAGCTTGTAGGGAGCTTGTAGGGTTAATTTTAGCTTTAGTGTAGTGTAGTAGACGACCCAAAGTATTGATTTTGGTATATTTCATGCCACCATTTCACCGCCAAATGCTATCAAATTATGGCACAAATGGTTGTAAATGCTTCTCTGGGGTCCCCTTTGTTCAGAAATAGCAGACATATATGGCTTTGGCATTGTTTTTTGGTAATTAGAATGCCGCTAAATGCCACTGCGCACCACACCTGTATTATGCCCAGCAGTTAAGGGGTTAATTAGGTAGCTTGTAGGGTTAATTTTAGCTTTAGTGTAGAGATCAACCTCCCACCTGACATATCCCACCCCCTGATCACACCTTGACCCACCTCATACAGCTCTCTTCCCTCCCCCACCTCACAACTGTCACCGCCATCATAAGTACTGGCAGAAAGTCTGCCAGTACTAAAATAAAAAGCTTTTTTTTTATATATAATTTTTTTTATTTTTTTTATTTATTCTGCAGTGTTGGATCCCCCTTAGCCCCCAACCTCCCTGATCCCCCACAAACAGCTCTCTAACCCTCCCCCTCTACCTATTTGCCGCCATCTTGGGTACTGGCCAATTTTCTTTAGTGTAACTGCCCCCCCCTCAATAGCCTCCCCCCTCCCCTCCCAGATCCCTTTCTTAACATTTATTAAACCCCCCCCCTTTCCCTCTCCCTCCATCCCATCATCTTCAATGCATGTACTTGTAATAGCGTGTGCGCGCTCCCATCCCCCTGCACGCTCCCAACCACTTGCGCGCACCGGATATAGAGGATCAGAAAGTGATCCAGCGATGGGCCGCCCACCCGCCTCCCTGCTATGGCTCACACCCACCAACGATCGCACCAATCGCTGGCCGATGCAGAGAGGGCCACAGAGTGTCTCTCTCTGCATCGGTGGGTAAAAAAAGGTATTGCAGTGATGCCTCAATATCGAGGCATCACTCCAATACCTTGAAAGCAGCTGGAAGTGATCACGATCGCTTCCGCCGCTAGAAACCCCTGAGGACGTACAGGTACATCCTTGGCCATTAAGTGACAGTTTTTGTAGGACGTAAAATACAGTGTAAGTTCCTTGATAAAATAAAAAATTATGCAGCATCTTTTTTTTATTTAATATAACTGCACAAAGCAGTTTTAAGGGCTTAAAGTGTGCTGGTGTAGGGTGTTAGAAAAAAAATGGCACTGAAAGGTGCCTTTACATTGCGGTCTATGGGGACTGTGTAATTACTCAATATGTATATGTATATGCTTATATACATGTATATTTATGTGTTAATATATACACATATAAACACATAAAATATATGTCTATATGCATATACATATATACTTGTAATTTAAACTTTGCTGCCCATCGCTGTGCATATTACCCCCTTCGCTGCGCTAGGTTCTCTGCCGTGGACTATTGGCATGAGAACGAGGCTCCCATTGGAGCCTATGGAGGGGGTGGCTTTTGTGAGCGTCCGCATTGCACCTCACTTATAATACAATTGCGTGCGCTGGTATACGAGTGAAGCGCAAATATCGCGCTTGCGTAAGCGCAATTTTACACTCCACTCCTAATCTGGCTCTTAACAAGCAAGCCTGTGCTATCAGCCCTTTTACTATAAGTCTGGGTTACATCAATCATATTTTCATCTACAAGCAGGTATGAGCTACTTCTCTTTAATTCACACAAATCTATTATCTTCAACACCTCAGTAAAATTAACTTTTTGATCATTTGTATGTGAGACCCTCTTTTTTCTATCCCTTGGCTCCTTCACCATTACTTATCATTTACAGCATCTGGGCAAATTGTGCTTATTGAGGTAGGTAAGAAGTATTAATATACCTACATGTTTGTCTCAATTATTGTCTTGGCCACAACCCTGAATCCTAGACTGCCCTCCATATTGTCAGATGAAAAACTGTCCTTATGTTCTTTTACAAGTCGAGAAAGGCTGTCTAATTATATTCTGTGCAGAAGCTTTAATAAAGTTCAGATCTGTTTTTACTTATCCACTTGTGATTAATCTCCAGTTCTTATGTGACACTTACATTTTGTTTTCACAGGAAGCGGTTATACGATCCATCAATTTATGCAAAAGTAGGACACACTGAACTCATTTTTTTATTACCGCTTCTATTAATTACAAGTTCTGGTCTTTTAAAGTCCTGTAATTAAGCAAAAGACTTATTTAAAATAACTTAAAAATAATAATTTATGGAATGAGAATATGTAGACATAAGGATTACCTCCTTAAAGGGACATAGAAGAGATGCCTTAAAGGAATAGTCTTGTCAAAATTAAGCTTTCATTATTCAGATAGAGCAGGCAATTTTAAGCAATTTTCTAATTTAATCCTATTATAAAATTTTTCTTCATTCTCTTGGTATCTTTATTTGAAAAAGCAAGAATGTAAGCATAGGAGCCAGCCCATTTTTGGTTCAGCCACCTGAGAATTGCTTCTGATTGGTGTCTAAATGTAGCCACCAATTCAGCAAGCACTACCTAGGTGCTGAACCAAAAATGGGCCAGATCCTAAGCTTACATTCAAATACAGATACCAAGAGGAGAACGAAGAAAAATTGATAATAGGAGTAAAGTTGCATGCTCTATCTGAATAATGAAAGTTTAATTTGACTAGACTATTCCTTTAACTATTTAGTTTATTAGAGTTTATTTTTTTATTTTTTATTTTTTTAAATCCCTGTTTTTCACAGAACGAAAGAACATATTTAATGGTATATAAAATGGGGTGTAGAAGCAGTCTTGTTAGTCACCATTTGGTCAGTTCCTAGAGAGGGCTCCTTCATCCAGCTTTATCTATATGTTATAGTTTGCTTATTTGAAGCCAAAAGCATAGATCCACTGTGCATAGTGCGGAGTTAACCCAAATCCACCATGAAGTTTCATTATAACACCAGGATCTCAGTTGACCTGCTTGTCTTGCATCGCTTTCCATGATAACTCCTGTTGTCTGTCTTAATTTTAAAGATATGAGGAATCTTCATCCTGATTACTTTCAGCTGAGACTTTTCTCTAAATGTCTAAATGTACAGACCATTTGGAGGAGACAGAGAACTAATCCAATTAGTCCAATAAACTATGTGAGGGCTAAAATCTGTGGAATGGTGTCTCTACTGACAAGCTGATGATTATTTGGATCTTTGTCGTACTGAGTAATGCTTTCAAAGACCTGCACCCTGGTTACCCTATGTATGTCAATTCATCAAATCTATTTATTCTCTCTATCGTAATCTATCTGTTCTATCTATTCTAATATATCTATCCTAATATATCTATTCAATCTATCTATCGATCTATCTATCGTAATCTATCTATTCTATCTCTCTATTCTATCTATATATCCTAATCTATCTATTTTATCTATCTCTCTATTTATCTATCATAATATATCTATTCTATTCTATCTATCCTAATCTATCTATCCTAATCTATCTGTCCATGAGATGCAGGACACAGTATAGGAAGGTACATAACGCTATTTTATTTGCAGAGCCTGGAAGTATACACCTGGTACAATACATCTCACTCAGTAACTGCGACATAGACAATAACTGACCTAAACCCCGCCCCCATCCGGTGACGTCACTTCCCACTCTCATCACAAATTCCCCCTTTTCAAAGGACAAAGCATACATTTTTTTTATTTGAAAACAACAAACAACAAGGTATACAAGAGCATACAACAACAGTTTTGTATAGTATATAAACAAATACAAGTTAAAGCGAATATCTGTATAAACAACATGAATTACATCCTGACTTGAAAATCGGGGTAGACTACCCTAGTCCACAGTGACCATGGGATTATTCTGCCCATACTTCCGGTCACTGTTCTAACTAGTGCTAATCCCGATATCGGGCCGGAAATTTCACCACTCTTCCACTTGATGTAATTCTACATGAACTGTCCCTCTGGATACAGAAGAAGGTATTAAGAGGTCTGCTGGAGGCAAAGACGTATCCCCCACTGTGATCTTGCTGAGGGGAAGGCACCCTCTTAAAACAGGGATCACCCCTCTTAAAACAGGGGATCCCACCGGCGGTGGTACTGAGGCATCCAATTCCAAACTTTCAGGTACAGGCTGACGGGTGATTGTCCCTCCATCAGTAAGGGCTACATAAGACCTTGGTTCTGGAGAGCGTCCAATTACTGTAGCAGGCGTCTTACATTTCTTCTCATCATCCAGTTTAATTCTGACACTTTGCCCTGCATCAGCTCCTACAAGGGGCCTCACAGAGTGTCTCCTGTCATAGAAGAATCGATAGGCCCTTTTTGCCTCTTCATCCCTCCTAAGGACCTCGTCCCGAGGAATAGAGCTAGCTGGCTGGAAGACACCCACAGAGGTCCTGGAACAGCACAAACCCATCCAGCTCCGTGAGCTGCAACCTTTCTGACAGGTAAGAACTTAAAGACATCCAGGCTGCCCGACTCTCGGGCCAACCTTCTTTTATGTACTTTCTTAACTTCTTGAAGGGTCGTATCTAAATATATCTCTTTTCTTATTTGTTCTAGCTTCCCTGAAGAAATGGATTTGGAGGCCAGAACTGAATCTACATACACCTTCACGTCTGATTCCGTCGAAGATTCTTCAGCAGCAGCCAGCGGGAGCCTGGAAAGTGTATCTGCCACATCCAGTTGGTTTCCCCGGCGCATGCACTGCCTGAACGTTGAACCTGAGCAGCCTCATTAGAAGTCTCTGGCATCTTAGGGGTGTTTTGTCAATATCATAGGAGTTGATTAGAGGGACTAGCCTGGTTTATGGTCAGTCTCCAGACTAAAATTCTCTAAATTCTCTCGGTAACGCTGAAGCGCTCACAGGCCCAAACTGGCAGCCAGACACTCTTTCTCAATTTAGGGCGTATTTCGACTCAGCAGCCGTCAGTGTATGGGAACAGTAGGCGATGGGCTGTAGTTTGTTCTCATTCAACTGCAGAGGGCGGGCCCCTAACCCACACTGCTCGCTTCAGGCTCTAACCACAGTCTTTTTGGAAGGGTCGTAGATCCAACAACACTGGGCAGACCCCAGCAGGGACTTGACCTGCATAAAAGATTCTTCCTGTGAAGGTCCCCAGACCCAGGGCAAACATCTTTCTTTAGCAACTCTGTGATAGGGTGTAGTATTGTGGATAAATCTGGAAGGAACCTGCCCACATAATTTACAAGGCCCAATATTTGTCTCAGCTCATGTAACATCAGAAGGACTTTCATCTGTTCAATAGCAAGGATTTTTATCAGGGGTCTGGCTTGATGCCATCCCCATTGATGATATGCCCAAAGTAACATAACTCAGCTTTCCTAAAATGGCATTTCTCCTTATTTAACTTCAGCCTGGACTCTCTATAGTCTGCGCACACAGCTCAATCGCTGATCATGTTCCTCCAATGTAGACCCATACACTAAGATGTCATCCATGACGACTGCCGTGCCACGTGGTCTCTTAGAGAGAACTAATTTCTCTTTGAAAAATTCAGGAGCAGAGGATTTCCCGAAGGGTAGTCTGCAGAAAGGAAAAACCGAACCTACCGGTGTAATGAAAGTAGTCAGTTTGCGGGCACTTTGGATCTAGAGGTATCTGCCAGAAGCTAGAAGCATCCAATGTAGAGAGAACTTCGCCCAGCCAATTTCTGAGCTATGTCTTCAAGTGTCGACAGCACATATCTCTCTCTCATCACCGCCTCATTCAGCCTTTTCAAGGTCTACGCAGATGCGTACTTTTCCCGTTTTTTCTTCGCAACAGGCACAATGGGGGCACACCAGTCAGTTGCTTCAAAAACCTCTTCAATAACTCACTATTCTTCATACTCAGAAGTTCCTTCTTCACTTGAGGCATGAGCGGGAACGGAATTCACAGGGAGTGGTAATGCTGTATGGGACTGCATCACTTTTAAGTGATATACGGACTGGGTTGCAATTCAGTAGGCCCAATTCACCAAACATATCTTCTGAGATCTCATTCACTCTGGCTACTAGGCCCAAACCACAGACCGCTTTTCTGCTCAATAAGTCATTAACACACTGACCTCTAATCACATGCACCCACATGGTGAATTTCCTTTGCTTGGACTCGCAGCTGGCAAGAAATTTTCCCAGCACAATCAATGTGGCCACCAGGACTATGGACTTTTGTTGTAACTTTTGCCACCTGAGGTCGGTCGAGGCAGTTTTATGAATGCTGCAAGGGACAATACAGTGATGTCTGCTCCTGTGTCATCTTAAAGGCAACTTTAGCTCCCATTACAGTAAGAGTAACCCTCCAATCTTCTTCTGAACCCGGCATCTCAAACAACAGACCCTAACAAAGGACACTTCTTGACCCTCCTGGTCACTATCCACACTGCATCTCCTTAATTTATTCAGTTTTACACACCACTTCAAAATGACCCATTCGGTTACATTTTCTACATCTTTTGTCATTAGCAAGGGCATATGACACTCTGATCATGAGCACCGGTTGCACCGTGTGCAGTGGGCATGCTGCGCCCACTGTGCCTTTTCAGTAGCAGCTCTCCTGAACTGCTGCACTTCATCCACAATACTCTCAGACCTCAGATCAGCACTTTGCTTTTCACCAGTTCACTCTGGCGGGCCATCTTAATAGCCCCATCTAATGTTAATTCAGCCTCTAACTGTAGCTTCAGTGAGACTTCAGCATCTACAAATTCCTATAACTATTCTGTCTTCTGATTTGCTCCTCTTTAGCAACACCAAACTCACAGAATTCAGCTAGTTCATTACAGGGCTGCGCACAAATGACTCCACAATTCATCCACACGCAGGGCACGTTTGTGAAAACAAGCTCTCTCATGGATCACATTTCTTTTGGGCACAAAGTGGGCACTGAGTTTGTTCATAACTATGTCCAAAGTCAAATTCTTCCCCTTCTTGGAAAGCAAAGGCAGTTGAACACTGGCTCCACATCTTTCCCCATAGAGTATAAAAGAGAATAACTGTACTTCACCACTCTCCTTGTCCAGGTTGGAAGCAATCCTGAAGCACTGAAACCACTGACGCCATGTGGGCCAAGTTGCAGGCTTGAGAGAAATCAAAAGGCTCAGGTGGGTAAACTTCAACATCGTCATCAATCAGGAAACAGAAGCGCAGGCAAGAACTTCTGACACCATGTCATGAGATGGCAGGACACAGCATAGAAGGTACAACGCTATTTTATTGCAGAGCCTGGAAGTATACACCTGGTACAATACATCTTACTTAGTACTGCGACATAGACAATAACGGACCTAAACCCCGCCCCCATCCGGTTGACGACACTTCCCACTCTCATCACACTATCTTTTCTTTTTATCTATCTATCTATCTATCTATCTATCTATCTATCCTAATTTGTATATCTATCTAATTTATCATTTACAATGTGTCACTTTTTCTTTTGGGGTATGAATTCAATTAGAACTATATTTCATGACTGACTTATAATAAATGTTGCACAGCAATTAAAAAATGCATGTGTCATTTATGCATTTTTTAAATAAAAAAATACATTCCCTGTTTATGCAGCCTTGAGGCATCCGCCATTAAAGTTAATCCATCACTTCCAGCGTGACTAAGGAATAATTGTGTAGTCATCATTAAAATATGCTGTTTTTTTCTCTCACTTATTTATCAATATTTTCCAAACTGACTCCCTCATCATATTTTGGTTCCATCAGACATGCACAATAATAAATGAATACAATATTTTTGTCACTGAGCTATAGTGCATAAAATCTACAAGGTTTAACACTTCCTGCAAAAGCAATACTAATTTCATTTTATGTACCACGAATAAAGCACGTATAGGGGCCGATTTAACAAGGTCCGTATCGGCCCCAATGCCTCTGTTTCAGGCTCACCGGAAACAGGAGTTAAGAAGCAGCGGTCTTAAGATTGCTGCCTCTTAACTCATACGCCTCCTCTAAGGCCGCGGTCTGCAATATGCCCGATCAGGTTAATTGACACACCCTGCTAGCGGCCGATTGGCTGCTAATCTGCAGGGGCAGCATTGCACAAGCAGTTCTCCAGAACTGCTTGTGCAGTGATAAATGCCAACAGCGTATGCTGTCTGCATTTATCAATGTGTGGCGGACATACATAAATCAGCCCCATTGTCTTTTTCTTCCTGGATAAATATAACATTGTCCGATGAGATGTGAACTATCCTATGGCATTTTATGCCTCTTTATTAATAAAAAGAGAAGGGTCGGGTTATAACCAGTAACATAATGTCTTTTAGCAAAATATAAACATTTAGGGCTAGATTACAGTGGTGCTAATTTATGCTTCATTTACATATATATTTAACATTTTCTGCCCATCGCTGCGCTAATTGCCCACTTCACTGAGCTAGGTCTCAGCTGTGTCTCACGGCATGAGAACGAGGTTCCTATTGGAGTCTATGAAAGCGCTCTCTTGTGAGCGCAAAGCTGCCTTACAATACAAACGCGTGAGCTGGCATTACTGAATGGAGTGCAAATATCACACTTGCGATAGCGATATTTTAAGCTCCACTTGTAATCTGGCCCTTAAAGAGCCACAAAGCCATTCTGTTATACTAATATGTAAGATTAATAATGAAATATTTTCTTCAAAGAATATCTATAATCTGGTTTAATAATTTATTTTTCTAAAGTATTTAATAATGTGGTGACTTGCAGCAATGTATGTTATTAATAGGTGAGTACAACGAATATAATTTATTATCCCACTTTTGATAAGAAATCATGTCAAGTTTAATAAATATTTGATAAATCCTGCAGCACAGTTTTAACAGTTTTATTTCAGTATAATTTACAGTGTATGACTGTTGCAGGTTTTTGAATCTTTTGGACAGGGAATTTACATTTTCATCAGACTTCATCTATGTCTCAACCAACAGTAGGTTTATTTATTTCGTTTGCTATTAAGGCACCTAGGTAATAGTAGACGGTCAAACCATATCCCTCTTGTTTTAAACAATGAAGAGCAGATTATGAGAGGATTTGTTGATGATTAGCATATAGCTTATGCTGTTAAGGAAGCAAGTGAAAATAAAAACTTAAAGGGACATTAAACTGCTGGGCACAACTAAAAAAGAATAGTAACTTTTCATTATATTATAGCATTTCATCCGTTTCCTGCAGCTCTTTTCAAATCCATTCTCCTGTTTCAATAGCTTAAAGGTGGCTACGTACTGAAGTTCCGCCTCTTTGTACGTGGGGGCTGCCCAGCTTGAGCTCAAGGTATTCTCACAGGCCTATGATATAAGCTATGCACACTCACAGATCAGAAATATTGCCTATTTTTTTACAGCTGTATACTGTTCTCCCGAAAGCCAGCACTCCATCAAGTCCAAAACTATAGTAATAACCCAAAAAGGCAATAGGAGAATTCCACCACTATTCTGTAAAATGGCATCACATAAACTAGCGCAAACAAATGCCCCAGCAGACCTGATGAACAATAAATTTGTCAAGATAGTGGACAACTAACCCATTCAAGGAAAGAGCTGAATCTCTTGAACGCATAGCAAGAGCTCCCCATTGGAAGGCTAGAGGTCAACATAGGAGGCACCCTCAAAGAAACACCCTTATGAGACACCAGGTGTAGGGCAGTAAAGGGAAATTCTGCCTCTACATCAACCTTTTGCCATAAAGCATGCCACCCCCTCTGATTTAACCAAAGCAACCACTTGATAAAAAAAAAACATACTTCACAAAAACCAGTTTCAGGTGATATACCATCATTTCGCTGCCCTTTGGGGTATGATAAATGGTGATCATACAAAATTTCCGGAGTCACACTTAGGTACCCACCCAGCTCAGAGCCCTCTTCAGGGCCCAGCTGAATCATCTCGTTCCACAAATCTGTCAGGTGGAAGGGCTCATCCTCAACGACATCCACACCGTCTGAAGCTGGTTGATCTAACCGATTGCCTGTGTGACAGGACAGCAACACGGAACGTCCCTGAAAGTGAAAAGATATTGCTGATAAAAATCCCTACCCTCTATTTCAGGATGGCCAACAGACCTAGTGGCCACCTGTAAACACTGCTCCTGCATGCGCACCAACTGTGCAGCTACCCACCAAGATACCCAAAACAGGTACCCCTGCAATCCACCCCCAGGTGGACAGTCTAAACTATCTACCCTATCCTTGAGGGGCCCCAACTACCCTCCCATGTCCTCCCCAACTGCTGCAGTCACTAAACCAGGGTCCCCTACCTACCTTGGAGGCCTTTCACCCACAGGGGCCTACAGACCTGTCAGGCCTCAGGAGAGCCATGTACCCGCTCCTGTTCCCCAATTTGAGTACACACTTGGCCCAATTATAGTGGAGATAAAAGTGTGAGATTAAAATCTTGCATTTCATAAAAGTATTAGCAACAAATCACACCTATCCTCTTCTGATGAGAGCTAATAAGCTCAAAATGGCTATCTAGAATTGTTTTATTTTTGCTGCAGGTGTATTTTTGTGGTTAAAAAACAGTACTGGTAGCATATATATATATAGTATATATATATATATCATAAGACCACTTGTTTGAAAGAGTGGGTCCCAACATTATAAAATTTTTTATTATATCGTTATAGGCCGTCAAGTGATCATATTAGAATTAATGATCACCTAGCAGCAACTGCTAGACTTATTTTGCTGTGTTCTAAAAAAAATGACAGTATCCAAATATGTGAGGGAATTTGGTGAGTGTAAAAATAGATGACATTTTTTGAAATTCTAGACGATTTTCAGTGTATGTTTTTTTTACAGTTATGTTTTAATAGTGCTAAGTGAGGTTTCAACAGGGATAGGAGACCATATACATTGTCCCCCCATGTCTAAACAGAATTTTGGGTGTCAAATTAAAATATAAATAGTAATTTTAACAGTTAGATATTTTATTCTGTTACTAACTAATGGTTTAGAATACAATGGCCTAGGTTTACAAGTAGAACAGTATTTTGTGCGACATTTCTAGCATAAGACGTGCAGGAAGGCAAAGCATACAGAGAGCATCTGTGACATTTATTTTACAAGTTGAAAATAATTTTTGTCGCTTGCGTGCAAGTATCAATTAAGTGCAAGTTACCAGACCCCGAAGTAAACTATAATTTCCATACAGCTAGATTACGAGTTTCGCGTTATGGCTGTGCGCATTGCGTTATGTTTATTGTGCACTCTTCGTAGCATAAGTATTACAAGTCTGAAAAGAACATTGTTACGCATCGCGTTAACACAAAAGAAGCGTTTATTTGACTTGCGTAATCACGACCCGCGTAATGGATCCCCCTTTGAGATCAATGGAAACAGAAAAAAGACAAGACAGGATTTTTCATCTAACACTCGATATCGCAAGAACTACACATTGATCTGTTCTGTCACATTACCCATACAACTTAATGGACAGAAAGAATAATCATGTCAATTTACAAACAACATTCGCTCACACAACATAGCAGATTCGCATTCAACAATCGCAATTATTTACAAAAAATACTACATAACATTTACCACAGAACTAGGATTCAACAAATACTTTGGATCTGCATCACAGAAGAAAAGAAGAACAACAAATTACACACTTATACACAAACGAAGCATCGGCGAGTTTAGAAAGATTTAAAAAAAATATTTAGAACAGTTAACAAATACCATTCGATCAAAAATTAAACTTGGGATTGTTGCAATACGAAATTATGATAATGTTTCTGCAAACGATCACTATACTCATCGCATTATACACATTCCTTAAAAACATGTGGATCAGAAACTCAATCTGAGCATGTGGCGCAAATTCAAACAACTACTCAACATTGCACAGCATACAAATCTTCACAACAGCACAGCTTTACCTCATTTACTTTGCAAACCGGTACATCATTAAGCATTTACATAGGTTATATAAGCACGCTATGAACATGGATACCTTGACTGTATTGCTTTTTCGAGTACAGGTTTAGGCATCGGAGGTTAGAGATAGTCAGAGATGTCAAAGAGAGATAGTGAGGGAGAGTTGTATTTGTTTGTTTTTCATTCCTTACACATAGTTAAACATATTTACTTTCGTTTACACGCAAACACATTCAATACCTACATACACATAGCAGTAACACTACATACACACACATATACACTCCATATCCCATTCCCTTTAAACCTATACCCATCCCATATACCCTTCCTTCACTCATAGAGGCCTATTTATCAAGCCGTCAACTTTCTTGCATTCAACGGCACCAATACGCTCGCCTGACATCGCATAACATCGCGGCCGCGGACCTGAATACGCTCTCCATATTTAACAAAAAAGCTGCGCACCAAGTACGGGGCGATGAGCAGCGGACTGTTGTTAACTAACAGTCATCAATCTCGCTGCTATTCAGCTTTTTCCCAGCTTTATTTATACACTGTCACTAAACACCGCCATTATACTAAGAATGTTTAACCCCTATCCGCTGCTCCCGGAGCCCCGCCGCAACTCTAATTAAGTTTTTTAACCCCTATCCCCGCCACTCCTGGACCCTGCGCAACTAAATAAAAGTTATCAACCCCTTATCCTGCCCGCTCCCAGGAGCCCACCACAACTCTAATAAACTTATTAACCCCTAGTTCCGCCGCTCCCCCGACACGTGCCCGCAACTAACTAAATGTATTAACCCCTATTCCTCTGCTCCCGTATGCCCACCGCAAATAAATAAAGTTATTAACCACTAAACCCCTGCCTCCCACATCACTGCCACTTACTAAACCTATTAACCCCTAAACCGCCAGCCCCTCACATCGCCATAAACTAAATTAGCCTATTAACCCATAAACCTTACAACCACTTAACTTTGCATTAAATATTAACTCATCCCTGTCTTATAATAAATTTAAACTTACCTTTAGATTTAAATTAAACTATATTAAACTATTAATTCACCTACCCTAACTGTTATACTAAAATTACATTAAACTACAAATTAAATTAAATATATTATATAGTTAAAAACCTAACCCTACTCAAATAATTTAAATCGACTATTAAAAATTACAAAGTTACCAAAAACTAACAGCTAAGTTACACAAAATAACAAACACTAAGTTACAAAAAAATAAATAAATATATAAATAATAAATTATCAAATATTTAAACTAATTACACCTAGTGGCCTATTTAATCAAGCCGTCAACCGCAAATACGCTGGAAGTCCGCAGCGTAATTGTGGAGAGCTTGATTCTCCATATTTATCAAAACCCTACAGACCGGCAAAAAGTAAAGTTTTGTGACGTAACATACGATCCGCCAGTCTCAGTCCGAGTACAGATCGATGGTTACGTCACTACAGATGTTCCGAATGCAAATTCTGCACTATCTGACTACTTTTGCTACTTATCAAATTTCTACCAGGTACGCTCGCCACTATTCCGGCCCAGTGTACCTGGTTTTCAATCCACCCAGGAGGCGGCGGATGCCATAGGAATCAATGGGACTCTGAAAGCAGCGAAAGCTCATTTTCGCTGCTGCCCAATATCCCATTGATTCCTTTGGTTAATAGGTTTAGTAAGTGGTAGTGACTGTTAGTTATCAACAGTCCGCTGCTCATCGCCCCGTACTTGGTGCGCTGCATTTTGACAGCTTTTTTGTTAAATATGGAGAGCGTATTCAGGTCCGCGGCAGCGATGTTAGGCGATGTTAGGCAAGCGTATTGGTGCCGGCGAATGCAGCACAGTTGACGGCTTGATAAGTAGGCCTCCTAATCTAAGAGTCCTATGAAAATAAAAAAGCCCTCCCAAAATAAAAAAAAACCCTAGGCCCTACTTAAAAGGGCCTTTTGCCGGGCATTGCCCCAAAGAAATCAACTCTTTTCCCTGTAAATAAAAATACAAACAACCCCCCCAACAGTAAAACCCACCACCCACACAACCAAACCCCCCAAATAAATTGGATCAGCCAACTGGATGAAAGCTCAATCCTATTGGCTGATTGCAACAGCCAATAAGATTTTTTCAACCTTAATTCTGACTGGCTGATAGCCAATCGGAATCTAAGGGACGCCATCTTGGATGGCATCATTTAATGGAACCTTCATTGTTGAAGAAGACGTTGGAAGAAGAGGATGCTCCACGCCGGATGTCTTGAAGATGGAGCAGCTCCGCGCTGGATGGATGAAGATAGAAGAGGCCGTCTGGATGAAGACTTCTGCCGGGTTAGATGAAGACGTCGGCCCGCTTGGATGAAGACTTCTTCCGGCTTCAATTAGGACTTCTGCCGCTTCGTTGAGGATGGATGTCCGGTCTTCAGAAACTGTAAGTGGATCTTCGGGGGTTAGTGATAGGTTTTTTTAAGGGTTTATTGGGTGGGTTTTAATTTTAGATTAGGGTTTGGGCACCGAAAAAGAGCTAAATGCCCTTTTAAGGGCAATGCCCATCAAAATGCCCATTTAAGCGCAATGGGGAGCTTACGTTTTTTTAGATTAGGTTTTTATTTGGGGGGTTTGGTTGTGTGGTTGGTGGGTTTTACTGTTGGGGGGGTGTTTGTATTTTTTTTTTACAGGTAAAAGAGCTGATTACTTTGGGGCAATGTCCCGCAAAAGGCGCTTTTAAGGGCCATTGGTAGTTTATTGTAGGCTATGTTTTTTTTTTTATTTAGGGGGGCTTTTTTATTTTCATAGGGCTCTTAGATTAGGTGTAATTAGTTTAAATATTTGATCATTTATTTTTATTTTGTGTAACTTAGTGTTTAATTTTTTTTGTAATTTAGTGTTTGTTATTTGGTGTAACTTAGTGGTTTGTTATTTTGTGTAACTTAGTTGTTAGTTTTTGGTAACTTTGTAATTTTAATAGTAGATTTAAATTATTTGAGTAGGGTTAGGTTTTTAACTATATAAATATATTAATTTAATTTGTAGTTTAATGTAATTTCAGTATAACAGTTAGGATAAATTAATTAATAATTTAATATAGTTTAATGTAATTTAATGTAATTTTAGTATAATAGTTATGGTAAGTTAATTAATAGTTTAATATAGTTTAATGTAATTTTAGTATAACCGTTAGGGTAGATTAATTAGTAGCAAAAGCAGAAAGAGAGCGCCTCATGTGTGAATAACTCTAAAACAGATTATAGCACAGTGCAATGGTGTCCGTGGAATGGTACTCACAAGGAAGGTGGCACTTTTAATCAAAAAAAGTACAGACAAGCAGGCTGACATTTAAGCAGCAGTCAGGTACGCTGAGGATCAGTGAGTTAAGGTGTACAGTAAATCTGGGCTGTCAGGAACCCACAAGGGAAATCCCAGTGTGTTGTAGAGGCCGGTGGTCCCACAAGAAACAGCTGTCAGGGTCCTCAGCAGCGGAGCTCCGGTTTTTGCTCTGTGGCTGGCAGATATGATTGCGGCAAAAAAGCCGAAAGTGGAGACCCTCTCATAGGATACCAAACAGGGACAAAGTCTCTTTGTGAAATTCGGGCAGCCATATTTGAGGCAGAACAAACTCAGGGTGTTCAAATTTTATATGCTCATGGGAAGGGTAGTTTGAGCAAAATAAAGAAAGTCTAAAGACAATCCAAATAGGATATAAAAGTGATTTATTTGAGCTAATAACGCTTTCTCGGTCCAGGAGTTTTAGGGGTTAATAACTTTAGTTTAGTTGCGGTGGCTCTGGGAAGCGCCAGGATAGGGGTTAATACTTTTATGTAGGTGTCGGCGGTGTCGGGGTGGCAGATTAGGGGTTAATAAGTATAATGTAGGTGGCGGCGGTGTAGGGAGCGGCAGATTAGGGATTAATAAGTATAATGTAGATGGCGGCGGTGTAGGGGCGGCAGATTAGGGGGTTATTAAGTATAATGTAGGTGGCGGCAGTGTAGGGGCGGCAGATTAGGGTTAATACTTTATGGTAGGTGCGGCGGTGTCCAGGGCGGCAGATTAGGGTTAATAAGTATAATGGTAGGTGGTCACCCCTTCAGCGAAGAAAGGTTGTGGGAGGAGATCAGGGATGCTGTTAACGGCAGTGGGGGGACTTCAGGAGGGACTTGAAATGTATACACCAACCACGCTACCAGGACTGTAAAAGCGAGCTAAAGAAAAAAAATGTTGAGGGAAAGGGCAAGCGACTACCAGGACCAGTGGCGTGCCGAGCAGAGATTTATCTACAGCCGCTGGATTAAATGCTGCGTCCCAACATCTCCAGGTGGCCCTAGTCGGGATCCAAGGAGGAAACGATACCAGGGACATGTGTTTTCTTATCTTCTGGTAAGGACATTTACTAATCACTGTTCATCCGCCTCATAACTCATTTACACTCAAAATAAATTATGGATATGGACTAACGGGCAATTTCACATTTTTAAACATTATTCAGAAAATGCATTCAAAATTACCTTGAGAAAGTGTGATTTGAAGAAAAGCTATCACAGTTGGTATCTAGTAGCCAGATTATGTCACGTGTGCATAGTAAACATATTTAAGACGCACACAGAAATAAATTAATATTGACCATCTAGATATCCGAAAGCTGGGTTTTCAAATACATAAATCGTATTGATTTCTTTTGGATAAAATTGAATTTACTAAGGGCAGCCTCATTAATACACTTTCAACTATAACAGTTACATCTTTTATTTGGAACTGTGCTAATATCTCTTATTTGTTTAATTTTAAAAAATGTACAGAGTCTGAGGCCGGGTGAGGAGGAATCACAGCGAGGAAGACATGCTTCTCCTCCACCCAGGCAGAGAGTGGCGCAGAAGGTGACATACCACCTCAGAGAGAACAGGAGGATTCCCCTGCAGTAGATTCCCCTGCAGCAGATTCCCTGCAATAGCTCCCCCTGCAGCAGCTCCCATGCAGCAGCGTCCCCGTGCAGCCAGCTCCACATGCAGCAGCTCACTGTGCAGCAGCTCCCACTGGCAGAAGATCCCCCTGATAAAAACATCCCCCCACAGTGTCTGTGGTGGAGCTGATGAGGGTCTTCCTACAGGAAAGTGCAGGACTCCCGGAGGGCACAAAAGGCACACACACAGTTTATGACCAACGCAGTGAACACCCTGATAGAAGAACAAATAAATAGTTAAATATGTCTAAATAACATACTCCAGGTCCCTTCGGGAGGTGGGCCAGCAGACCATATCTAGAAATGGGAAGAACACAAGAGGCCTGGACTATCAGATCCTGTGCCTCCTCCTTCTCCTCCTGCTCATTCATCTCCTACTCTGCCTTGTCAATCCCCAATCACTCACAGTACTCCTCCCTCCCCCTCTTCCCCAGAACATCTCCAATGAGGTTACGCTGAGGAGGCATTTGAGCAGGAAGGAAATGACGGGAAGAGCGGCAAGAAGAGGGCAGAGGGGGGAGGGGGAAGGTGTGACAGGGTGATGCCCAGCAAGTGGATGGTCCATCTGAAATATATAATACAATTATTTAAATACATATAGTAGTATAAAAATATATTATTTACATTTCAAATTAATAATCTTCATAATTTGAAATATGTAATTAGTTTTATTTGCTCAAAAATTAGACAAGGTACCAATAATGAAATGTTTAAGAGGTCAAAATTAATTTGAAGAAAGTTATTAATTTTAGAATCGTTTTAAATTTTGTCCTTGAAACTCTAATGTTTGCTCACTGGTACTTTTCTTGAACATTTGATCCATACATTAAAAAGCAGATGCAAAGTCCCCATTATGTGTTCCTCTTTATGAATTTACAATATTACATTTCTAGTTTTTATTATATATATCAGTTACACATGATGCATTTGATATTGAAAAGCCATAGAGGTCTGTATCGTTATGTGATGTACTTAGCATGGATCACATTCTAGAGTGCATTTTTTAATGTGCACAACATAGAGTACTTTAGACACATGCCCGTGAATTGGACTTATGAGAGGTCCACTAATTGGATAATATGGAAGTGGTGTCATATGAGACAAATATAAATGTGCACTCTACATAGGCTTTGAAACAAGGTAATCACTGATGGACAAAAATATATTAAAATGAGTGCTAGGGTAATTGTTAAATATAATTTATTTAAACATTGATGGATCAATCATTTACTATTCAAAACATTACACAGTAGACAGTACCTTTCCTATTAACTATTAGGAATATAATGCTATCTGACATTACATTTTCATAGTCTGTTCTTTAAATATATATTTTACATTAGGAGTAAATGTATGTCAACCCAAAATTAATAGACACATTCAGACTTTAACATTTTATTTAATAGAAATATTAATGTTTGTCTTAGTGAAATGGACAGTCTACACATAATCATGTTAAAATCAAACTTGAGGAAATATACAATATACTAGTGCACACTTACAGATCATGCATCATGAAATGAAGGTAATGAATTTAAACATGATTCTGTTTTATGTATACTTAGAATATGGCTAACAATTTTCTGACCACTGATGACATCACAAGATAGTCTGCATCTCAGATGAATAGCAGATGACAGCCTGTAAAATAATAATATTATTATTGGTGGGGATTGGATGTAATATGCATGTGGACATCATGATGTCATCCCATGTCAATGTATACTTAAAATAATAATAATAATAAGTTCTATGTTCCTGCTGTATATATAGGAAAGGGGTCACAGAATGTGACAACTATAGGATAATACATGTGGTACATATCGATAACTTTTAATGTACATTAAAGTTGTTGCTGACCCAACACATATTGCTCACAATGCAAGACATAATATATATTGAAAACAATGTCATTATGGTGCTGTAAGAATATTCTTATATATAAGGTTATCCTAGGGAGGGAAATATTTATTTAAATCACATTATTGTTTCGATCAAAAACAGTGTAATGGGTGACTAAAGATATTTTGTATCTTTATATAAATATGATATCAATATTTGAGACTGTCCATCTAATGGAATAAACTGAAAGGAAAGATTGTGGGTGGCGCCAGTGAAGGCTATACTGTGAGGAGTAATTGATTTATGGTGGGGAATATGTCTAAAAGTTTGAGTCACAATTTCCTAAAAATAAAAGTATATATAGTAAAAATCACAACTATACCTATTGTAAAAAGAGATTATTTATAATATTACCAAACTAATTCAGCTCTAAGGACAATAAAAAATAATCCTAAAAACAAGGTTATTTAAATAAATCGATAATATTTTATTTTAATACATAGACTAGTCAAAACATTAGGACATTTAGAGTAGAATTGCACCGGTGCCCCTAAAATAATTAGTATTAATAAAATCTAGATAGAACAGTAATTCCTAAAAAACAATTCCTAAAACACATTATAATATACTTATTCCTAAAACACAATTTATTATACTTATCAAACAATCGAAAATAAAGAACATAAGATGAGAGGTGATTCGTGTGATGCAGGTTAGTGGAAGTATAATACAGATACCAGCTCTCAAAGTCCCGTTTAGTAACCTTGCAGGCGATAACATTAGTCAGATTCTGATTTACTCCTATTCCGGATAAGTGTAATAAAGTTGCAACTAAAGATATTTTTTCCAATTTTGTTACATCAAATTTGTTACATCAAATTAGCCCGGGCTGATCTTTTCAGTATTGATGCGTGTAAGATAAATCTAGTATGCTGAATCTGGGTCTCAGCGATATTGCAAGCTTTTGTATTTTCAGTTCTTACTTCACCAAATATCCCCTCAGTGTAGCACAGTCGTTGGTTCACTGTTGTATACCCGCCAGGCTATCTCACCAACAGTTTGGACTTTCCTTCTTAATTTGCGACAAAATACCGATCAGCAGTTTCTTCCTTCGCTTTAATACTTGAAAATCCTCAAGAGGGTATAACGATCCGTTTGCAGAAGTGCGCGCTACTTATTTTTGAAATTGCCGCTCCTACACCGTTCAACCAATCGTCTTCCTTTTGTTTGCACAGATCCTGGCTTCTTTGGAATACGGGTTCTGGGAGCACAATGATGGGTACATACAGGCTCTCAATCAGCCTCTCCTTGCTTTGCACAAAGCTCACAGGTGCTGGGAAATCAGTCAATCCACGCGATTCGGCGCTCATGGGCCTTTGTCAAGATAACTGTTCCCAATGTTTCTCTCCTAATAAAGGCTGTAAAATTAACCCCTTAGTGGTTCTAGTCAATTAGCTCATCAAGATGGGTTTTCTTTCTTAACAGTTTTGTTTTTTTCAAAAATAATAAATAAATTGGTATCTTAAATCCTTTGTTGAAGAGTTTTTTATTATATATTGTTTTGTATTCCAGACTTCAAGGTTACTATAAATGATAGAAGTATAATACTACATATTTTGAATTTGCATGCTAAACATTCATCTCTAAATGTGGATTACACCTCTCACCACCTAAAAATCATTCTTCATAAGTCCATTTTAAATAAGGGGAAAGAGAATAAGTCAACTTGGATATCTAGTTATACATTTCAAAATGGAGTATAATAAATTAATTTATTACTATGAGATTAAGTCTAAAACTAACATAATACTAGCTGGAAGCCTCCAAATTTTATATAGAAAAGATCTATATAGTATATAGTATTAGATGACAGTAGTCCATTCATATTAACAAAATTCATATGTCTTAGCAAAATGTATAATATATATAAATGTAATAAACAACCTAAGTTTTTATATATACAGAAAATAGTCAGTCTAAATAGAAAAGTGTATTTAATGGTATATTTAAAATTATTGTTATAGATTCCAAAACGGAAATGTTAAGAATATTTAATAAGATAAAATTGAGACAGGACCAAAAAAAAATTTTTTTTTATAAAATCTAAAAAATCTAAAAATCTAAAAGCTCAAAAAAGGACCAGGATAGACTAGGTGTTAGGATTTAGGGTTTATTTTCTATAGGCCATACTCAGATGAGGTCTATTCAGATCAAGCTCACTATTCAAAACCTGATGGATGTAACGTGCCAAAATTATAGATCAATGCTGCTTCTTGTCTAAGGAGCTTCCTCTCCATATCTCCCCTAGCTCCCATCTCCATGCACTTTTTTATCCCCCAGTATTTCAGTACAATTTAAATTTTTTCCCTGGGTGTTTTTCATAAAAGTGGTTTATATAGTGTTGTGTCTTTCCTATAATTTTCAATACTTAGGATGTGCTCTCCTAATCCTATCTCTGAGTTTTCTACTCGTTTGACCGAGGTACAAAAGATTACAGTCACATTTAATGGCATAGATAACATTCTCGTCTGAACATCTAATAATTCCATTATTTTATATAATTTCCCTGTTTTGGCTAAGCATCTAGACCTTTCAATTTGCTACTGTATCTGCACGATTTGCATGAATGGCAAGGTAAAAGCCCTCTATTATATTCCCTTCAAGTCCTTCATCCTTCCATTTACCATAGTCATTTTATTTCTCTTAAACTCACTAGGGGCCAGTAAATTCTTAAAATTTTGGGCTTTTTATAAATAAATCTAGGGTTTCTGCTTATATTATGGCCAATTAAAGGGTCTTTTAGCAGTAAGTGCCAGTGTTTGTTAACCACTTTCTTAAAAAGTTTATGTTGAGACGAAAAGGTAGTAATTATTGGTATATCTAATTCCTCATCACTTGTGACATTAAAAACTTATCCTTGTTCTGTTTATGTTTCTTTTTTTAGTAGATCTTTTCTATCAACCTTTTTGATATCACTTGCCAGTTTTTCTATATTTTTACTGTCATATCCCTTTTTGTTTGAATCTATCAATAATAGTTTGTGATTGGCTATCATATTCATCAGATTTTGTGCAATTCTTTCTTACTCTTAATAGCTGCCCTTTGGGTATGTTCTTTTCCAAATATCAAGATGGGTACTTTCTGCATCTATATAATTGTTGGTATCCACTTTTTAAAAAAGGTCCTAGTCACAAGTTCACTCGGCCATTATTTCAATTTCAATATCTAAAAAACTTATTTTATTTGAACTATATTCGTGAGTGAAAGTTAGGCCATATTCATTATGGTTCATATCCTCAATAAATTGATCCAGTAGCTCAAGGTCCCCTTTCCACACAATAAACATGTCGTCTATATATCGCCTATAGAGCACAAGGTTCGCACCCCATGGGGATCTTCCAATAAATTCTTCCTCGAAGATCCCCATGAACAAATTCGCATAACTGGGTGCGAACCTTGTGCCCATAGCCGTCCCTTTTGTTTGTAAATAGTATCTATCATCGAATTTAAAATAGTTTTTATTTAAAATAAACTTTATACACTCCAAAATGAATTTCCCTTGTTCCTTTAACATATTTTCATATTTTTGTAGATAAGATTCTATTGCTCTTAGCACATATTATTTAGAAGAAGCACAGAGGTTACTAAATGATACCACCACATATAGAAAACTAAATGGGGATCCGGGTTGACACCTTTTTTAAACATCTGGAAACACTCCTTAATGATGCAAAATCGATAAAATTGATAAATGATACTGAATATGATTTTTTGTTGGTAATAAAATTTTAGGACACCAATCTTTTATTTTCTCCCAAAGGTCCATAAGGACCTAGAGAGACCTCCAGGGCGTCCCATAATATCTGGGATTGAAAGTATAACCTCCAATTTGTCTCAATATATAGATTACTTTTTGCAGGGGTATGTGAAACAACTACCCTCATTTTACTTGACTCAACACACTTTTTAAATGAAATTGAGACATTGAAATGGGAACATAATATGATTTTAGTCACTTGTGACGTTAGTGCGTTATATACCAATATTGACCACTCTTTAGGGCTAAGAGCAATAGAATCTTATCTACAAAAAGATGAAAATATGTTAAAGGAAAAAAGGAAAATTCATTTTGGAGTGTATAAAGTTTATTTTAAATAAAAACTATTTTAAATTCGATGATAGATACTATTTACAAACAAAAGGGACAGCTATGTGCACAAGGTTCGCACCCAGTTATGCGAAATTTGTTCATGGGGATCTTCGAGGAAGAATTTATTGGAAGATCCCCATGGGTGCAAACCTTGTGCTCTATAGGCGATATATAGACGACATGTTTATTGTGTGGAAAGGGGACCTTGAGCTACTGGATCAATTTATTGAGGATATGAACCATAATGAATATGGCCTAACTTTCACTCACGAATATAGTTCAAATAAAATACGTTTTTTAGATATTGAAATTGAAATAATGGCCGGTGAACTTGTGACTAGGACCTTTTTTAAAAAAGTGGATACCAACAATTATATGGATGCAGAAAGTAACCATCTTGATATTTGGAAAAAGAACATACCCAAAGGGCAGCTATTAAGAGTAAGAAAGAATTGCACAAAATCTGATGAATATGATAGCCAATCACGAACTATTATTGATAGATTCAAACAAAAAGGGTATGACAGTAAAAATATAGAAAAACTGGCAAGTGATATCAAAAGGTTGATAGAAAAGATCTACTAAAAAAGAAACATAAACAGAAAAGGATAAGTTTTAATGTCACAAGTGATGAGGAATTAGATATACCAATAATTACTACCTTTTCGTCTCAACATAAAATTTTTAAGAAAGTGGTTAACAAACACTGGCACTTACTGCTAAAAGACCCTTTAATTGGCCATAATATAAGCAGAAACCCTAGATTTATTTATAAAAAAGCCCAAAATTTTAAGAATTTACTGGCCCCTAGTGAGTTTAAGAGAAATAAAATGACTATGGTAATGGAAGGATGAAGGACCTTGAAGGGAATATAATAGAGGGCTTTTACCCTTGCCATTCATGCAAATCGTGCAGATACAGTAGCAAATTGAAAGGTCTAGAATCTAGCAAAACAGGGAAATTATATAAAATTAATGGAATTATTAGATGTTCAGACGAGGAATGTTATCTATGCCATTAAATGTGACTGTAATCTTTTGTACCTCGGTCAAACGAGTAGAAAACTCAGAGATAGGATTAGGGAGCACATCCTAAGTATTGAAAATTATAGGAAAGACACGACACTATATAAACACTTTATGAAAAACACTGGGGAAATTTAAATTGTATGAAATACTGGGGGATAAAAAAAGTGCATGGAGATGGGAGAAGGGGGAGATATGGAGAGGAAGCTCCTTAGACAAGAAGCAGAATTGATCTATAATTTTGGCACGTTACATCCATCAGGTTTGAATAGTGAGCTTGATCTGAATAGACTCATCTGAGTATGGCCTATAGAAATTAAACCCTAAATCCTAACACCTAGTCTATCCTGGTCCTTTTTTGAGCTTTTAGATTTTTTAGATTTTTTAGATTTTATAAAAAAATTTTTTTTTTGGTCTGTCTCAATTTTATCTTATTAAATATTCTTAACATTTCCGTTTTGGATCTATAACAATAATTTTAAATATACCATTAAATACATTTTCTATTTAGACTGATATTTTTGTATATATAAAAACTTAGGTTGTTTATTACATTTATTATATTATACATTTTGTAAGACATATGAATTTTGTATATATGAATGGGACTACTGTCATCTAATATATATATATATAGATCTTTCTATATAAAATTTGGAGGCTTCCAGCTAGTATTATGTTAGTTTTAGACTTAATCTCATAGTAATAAATTAATTTTTTATATCCATTGTTGAAATGTATAATAGATATCCAAGTTGACTTATTCTCTTTCCCCTTATTTAAAATGGACTTATGAAGAATGATTTTAGGTGGTGAGAGGTGGTAATCCACATTTAGAGATGAATGTTTAGCATGAAATTCCAAAATATGTAGTATTATACTTCTATCATTTATAGTAACCTTGCAAGTCTGGAATACAAAACAATATATAATAAAAACTCTTCAACAAAGGATTTAAGATACCAATTTATTTATTATTTTTTGAAAAAAACAAAAACTGTTAAGAAAGAAAAAATCTTGATGAGCTAATTGACTAGAACACTAAGGGGTTAATTTTACAGCCTTTATTAGGAGAGAAACATTGGGAACAGTTATTCTTGACAAAGGCCCCATGAGAGCCGATACGCGTGGATTGACTGATTTCCCAGCACCTGTGAGCTTTGTGCAAAGCAAGGAGAGGCTGATTGAGAGCCTGTATGTACCATCATTGTGCTCCCAGAACCGTATACCAAGAAGCCAGGATCTGTGCAAACAAAAGGAAGACAGATTGGTTGAACGGTAGGAGCGGCAATTTCAAAATAAGTGCGCGCACTTCTGCAAACGGATCGTTATACCCTTTGAGGATTTTCAAGTATTAAAGCGAAGAAACTGGCTGATCGGTATTTTGTCGCAAATTAAGAAGGAAAGTCCCAACTGTTGGTGAGATAGCCTGGCGGTTATACAACAGTGAAACCAGACTGTGCTACACTGAGGGGATATTGGTGAGTAAGAACTGAAAATACAAAAGCTTGCCAATATCGCTGAGACCCAGATTCAGCATACTAGATTTATCTTACACGCATCAATACTGAATAGATCAGCCCGCTAATTTGATGTAACAAATTTGATGTAACAAATTGGAAAAAATATCTTAAGTTGCAACTTTATTACACTTATCCGGAATAGGAGTAAATCAGAATCTGACTAATGTTATCGCTGCAAGGTTACTAAAAGGGACTTTGAGAGCTGGTATCTGTATATACTTCCACTAACCTGCATCACACGAATCACCTCTCATCTTATGTTCTTTATTTTAGATTGTTTGATAAGTATAATATATTGTGTTTTAGGAATAAGTATATTATATTGTGTTTTTAGGAATTGTTTTTTAGGAATTATTGTTCTATTAGATTTTTTAATACTAATTATTTTAGGGGGCACCGGTGCAATTCTACTCTAAATGTCCTAATGTTTTGACTAATCTTATGTATTAAAATAAAATATTATCGATTTATTTAAATAACTTGTTTTTTAGGATTATTTTTTATTGTCCTTAGAGCTGAATTAGTTTGGTAATATTATAAATAATCTCTTTTTACAATAGGTATAGTTGTGATTTTTATATATATACTTTTATTTTTTGGAAATTGTGACTCACACTTTTAGACATATTCCCCACCATAAATCAATTACTCTCACAGTTAGCCTTCACTGGCGCCACCCACAATCTTTCCTTTCAGTCTTTTCAACTTTTTCACACTTTGTGAGGAGTGTGAACAGTGGGCAGGCTTAAACTGTTTTACTGAGCTCCCTGACACATCCACTTTTTACCCATCTAAAGGAATAGTCTATTCCATATTGAAATTTAATGAATCGGATAGGGCATGAAATTTAAATCTAATATATAATTTACTACTAGCATCATGATGTTTTCATGCTCTTGCTATCTTAATTATAAGATTAAAGAATATAAGCATAAACAATATAAGCATATGAGATGTGTCATTTTATATTCAGCACCTGTGTGCTAATTTAAGATTGTTGTCTAAATGTAGCAAACAACTGTCAAGCACTAACCATGTGCTTAATCCAAAATGAACCAGACCCTAAGATTACATTCAAATAAAGATAGCAGAATTATGAAAAATATCTTATAATATGAGTAAATTCTGAATTTGCTTACTATGGAATTATATATCCGAATCATGAAATCTTCATTTTAAATACACTTAACATTTAATTAGATGATCCATGTTCATATAGATCAATGTGAATGTATTAGGCAATGTTATGTACAAATGTGTAAGTCAATCGTGAACTATAATGAGTCACACCTGACTGGGAGAAACCCGAGGTTGAGGGTCCAGCACCAACATCCATATCTGTAAAATATTAAATCAAGATAGGATCTCAATCAGACATATTTTTTAATATTGACAAGGTAAAACATTTTCTTAAATATGCATGTGAATTCATTGTTTTGTAAAATGTATGTATAAATGAGCAGAGATGAGTTCCTAGTTTGTATTTGCCATAAAGTGATAACTTAATAACAACTATTCTGGAAACGTGTATATATGTTTATGAATGATTTATAATTTCGGTTAAATTCAAGGTTTTAAATCTCTGGTTGATCCATTTATCAAGGCACTATCAAACAAGATGGTTGAATCAATGACCCCATGTGTTACATGGACAGTGAATAAAATAATATAATCTTTTTATTCCAATCCTTATTTTGATTTATATATTTTACTTAAAATATATTAGATTTAATTTTCATTTGTATTTATGTTGCTACCATACTTTTATCATAATTCTTGGTAGTCTCACATGTCATTTGCTTATAATATGAAGTGTGCCTCTTATGTTAAAGGGACAGTTTATTGCCGAATCCATACCTTCATTAAATACATAGGGGAATGCAATTGTTACAAAATCTAAACTTCACTTGCAACATCAAATTGTGTTTGTTCTCTTGGCATTCTTTGTTGATATCTAAAACTAATTCTGGTCATATGCTATTATCAATATCCTTGAAATAGCAAGATTATTTCAATGCATTTTCACTTTTCAAAATCTAGAGGTTGTAAGTTCATGTGTGCCATTCAGAATAACATTGTGATCACGCCCATGGATTTACAAGGGAGAGGGCACTGATTGGCTAAATGCAAGCCGTCAAAAATAAATTAATTAAGTGTCAGGTCTGCAATGGCTTAAATACAAGCTAATCACAAAGTTTAAAAGTATTTTTTTTTGTTTCAATCAAGCTTTATTTTGTAAAGTGCGACAACATTACTTATAAATCAATGTTACATCATAATTTCACATAACCATGAGATTCAAAATATCAAGATGAACAAAACTTGGTATCAGTCTCTATAAACTGCAAAAACCTGATGTAGATTTTGAATGTCGCCTCAAAGCACGTATCGGCTGGTCACACTTTATGAGTTTCGAGCCTGTGGCTACTGTCAACATTGCAGTAGCTATGCTGTAACAAAACAGTTATATAAATGAAGGCTAGTAGTTTACAGCAGGCGTGTATTTTGTCAATTCATCTTACGTCAACAGCTTACATTATACATACAGCTGTGGTTAGTTGAAATACATGATGTGGCCGCCATACGGGTTTTAAAGATAGGAAAGGGAGAATGGGGGAGCAAGAAAGGTGGGACATGGAGAAGAAGGAGAGAAGGAAGAAAAGGAGAGAAAAAAAAGAGGGGGTCAGGAAAATGGAAAGCCCTGGGTATCTAGGGGATGGCTTCCTAATGTTCTTAAAAAAGGTCAGGGCCTGTTAAGAATTTCAAAGACCTTTTCCCTCCCAGGTTAGTGTCATCATGTGTGCCTATTTTGACAGCTTTAAGGTAATGGTATCTTTCGAGCCTCAGCAGCTCTACCACCCTGCCTCTCCACTCCTGTAGGTTAGGGGTACGCTGTTCTTTCAAGTGCACTGGTATTAGGCTTTTCACCCCGTTTAAACATCAACAAGAAAAGCAGATACTTATCTTACCCAATTATCTTAGGTAAATCGTGATATATCAAGTATGTAGGCCTAGAGGGGATTAAGACCTTCAGTAGTCTGCTCATTTCTCCTAGGACCTCATCCCAATATAAACGGATACATGGACAAGTCCACCAAATATGAAGGAGAGTACCCTCCTCGCCGCAGCCTCTCCAGCACCCCCCATTCACTTGTGGATATATTTTCCGAAGCCTATGGGGAGTTAGGTACCACCTACTCAAGAGTTTCTAATGCATCTCCTGGATACGTACCAAGACAGATGCCTTTCTTGCTCTATCACAGATCTTAAGCCAATCTTTTAAGTCTATTTCCTGTCCTAAGTCAATCTGCCAAGCATGTGCATATGTAGGAAGGGTGGATACCCCCTTTGTCAGTAGGAGTTTATATAACTGTGATACTAGGTGGGTAGGTGTTCTGAAGCATTGTGCATAGTACCTCAAATAACGTCCTACATCTTGTTAGGGCAGACTTTTCTCTGTGTGTTTTAAAGTAGTGTGTTATTTGTGGCTACCCTAAACCATGACACAAAGATGTCTGGGTCCTACTCTGCTAACTCAAATTGGGTTTTTAATCTGTTCTGTTATATTATGTTAAAAAACGAGGATTCCGCCAGTGTGTGGGAAGCCCCGGGGGCACGTGGCCCGTACTCCAAGCCCAGGTTCGGATTCTCTTTTATAGGGGTAACCGGTGAAGCGAAAGTGGAGACATGGGGCATTTCACAGAATAATCTTATCCCATATCTTGAAAACTTCCCTCGATTACAGGGTATTGTTTGATGGTTGCCGGCAATTTTTGGCAGAGATCCAAGCCAGCGCCCCTACGTTCCCCCTCCGCAGGATCTCGCTATCTATTTGTATCCAGGCTTTGTTGTGTAAGTTTTGACTCCAATCCACCAATCTCTGTAGAGATAGTGGCTCTCTGGTATTCTTTTAAATGTGGAACTCCTATACCCCCTCTGTCTCTAGGTAGGTATATGGTATGTTTGCGAATTCTGGGTTTTTGCCCGTATCCAGATGTAAACCTCTATGGCTGACTGTATATGTTGTAACTATTGGAGGTCGGTGGGATCGGAATAGTTTGCAATATATATAGAACTTCATCTTGATGACTCCGACCCCATCTAGCAAGGGAAATAGTTTTTATTTTTCCAGTTGGCAAGGTCTCTGATTATGTCATCTCTTACGCGCTTATAGTTAAGATCTGCAATTTCTACCACATTAGGTGTGATCGTGATCCCCAGGTATTTTATTAGCATGCTGGGTGATTTTATCGGGCAATCAGATTCAGGGCCTCAAGAGATCGGGAGACTCCATGATATTCAGAATTTCTGATTTTAAAGGATTAAGCAGGAAGTTCGACACCATTGCCAGATTCTGAAAATTCAACCATGGCTTCTCGTTGAGAGCAGGCCGAGTCAGATATCATCAGAAGTATATGTCTGCATACATTGCAAGTTTATGCTCAGTAACACCAATATCAATCCCCCTTATTAGTGGATTGCTCCTAATTTTCCACGCCACAACACCTTAATGGTGAGGGCAAATAAAGAGGCGAAAGGAGGACAGCCCTGCCTGGTCGCATTTTTTATTTGAAACGTTTTAGACAGGGTGCCATTAACTCTCACCCTCGCATTTTGGCGATGAGTATACTACAAATTTGGGACCGAACCCGAACTTGCTTAATGTGTGCTGCAATAAGGACCAGTTAACCCGGTCAAATGCTTTTTCAGCATCCGTTGTGGCAAGTAGAGAGTGGTAATCTTGTTGTTTTGGGCATGAGTTATCAGTTGTATGACTTTGAGAGTATTGTCCCTCGCCTCACGTGCTGGTATAAATCTTACCTAATCCATCCAGATCAACCTAGGAGGAATTTGTTAAGGACGTTTGGCTAGTGTGTTTTGGCGCAGATTTTAACATCGAATTTAATAAAGATATGGGTCGATAGGTTTTCCGATCAGTCCGGCGTTTTTCCGGGGCTTAGGGATCACCGTTATATGGGCCTCCAACATAGTGCCCGGTTAAAGCTGAGGAGAGCTAAAGAGAATTGAATATAATGACTAATTCACGGGACCAAAGTATCTGCAAATACTTTATAAACATTGGCACCAAAAACTGTCAGGCCAGAGCTTTTCCCTGTTGGAAGCTCTTCTTTTATTGCTTTTTTCACTTCTTCTATTGTGATAGGGGATTCGAGCGTTCTATCTCTTGTCTGAAAGTCTGGGCAGATCCACTCCTGATACATATTCAAGGATGTCCTGCTCTACCTGCACCTCGTGAGGGCAACCTTATCGGTTTTTATGGATGTTCTGTATGTTATACAAGGACTCATAATATGCGCTAAAAATGCCAGCTACAGATTTACCATCAGCTCTGATAGCCCCCGTTTGATCTGTCATGTTGTACACATATGCTTTCAACTTTTTGCGTGCAATAGTCCTAACCAATAGTTTTCCCCGCTTGTCCCGTTGTTCAAAATAGAGCTGCCTCAGAATGAGTGCCTTTTTCTGATTGTTCTCTTGCAGGAACTTCAGCAAGTCAGCCCTAGCCTGAGCTAGTGTTTTTTACAGGGCCTCCTCTGTAGGGAGTCTCTTATGTTCTTGCTCTGCATTCGCAACCTGAGACAAGAGAACCTGTAACGCTCTTTTTTTTTGTCTAGCTAATTTAGCTCTCCTTTTGATTAGGAGATCCCAGATAGTAGAGCTCTGTATGTGGGGGTGTCATCCGCATTCAAATTGAAAGAACTCCACTATGGAATTCTGAACATCTGAGCGAAACGCCTGATCGTCAAACAGTGTGTCATCGAGTTTCCACACATAAGGTGTGGGTCGGGACATTAGGCCATTGAATGGAGCAAATAACAGGGGCATGATCTGACCATGTGATTGTATGTATGTTACTGCAAGTGGTGATAGTGAGGCCCTATATCCACTTGGTTGGGGCAGTATATTTTGGCCAGTGTGATCGTCTTCCGAAAAGGTAACCCGTGATTATTAGGTATCTGCCTTCTGGATCATTATACACCTGCTCTATCTGGAACTGCATTTTAGCAGTATAATTTATTCCCACACTGTTTTTTTTTGTAGGGCCAGGTGCAAAGTAAGCAATGGGATACCGGTGACTGAACCATTTTGGTCCGTGAGTTTTCGAGAAATGCATCTCTTGTAAATAAATTATCTCCCCTCCCATTCTGTGTAAGTCTCTGAAGACAATAGAATGCTTACCAGGGCTTTTAAGTCTTTTGACATTAATAGTGATAAGTTCCACCGGTAGGGTCTTTACACCAGTTTTGCAGTCGGGCCATAGTGGGTTAGGGTACCAGGGTTGGAGGGGGTGGAGGAGATAAAAAAAAAGGGAGGTAGGGCAGTGAGAAGGAAAGAAGAGAGAGAAAGAGAAGTTAGAGGGAGAGAGGAAAAGGGTAAGAGCAATTACAGCGTAATAAATAAATGGTAAACACAATTGTCTTTATTATTAACTTTGAGACATAAGCAAACTGTAACAACTACTTTAAACAAATCAGGGGTAGTTTTCCCTGTGTTTTCACATTTAATATAAACTTTAAACATATTCAAGTAAATCAGAACATTCTGGAGTTATGAACATGAGTTCAGTTCCCTTATCAACTCTATTGTAATAGCTAAAGTGTGGCATTCCTCGCTACCTTGGGGCTTGTGCATGTGGTTATAACTGGAGCTGGGAAAAGTGTGATGGTTAATCCTTGCGTATCCTAACCGTTCTCAATGGAGCAAGGGAGGAGTCCATGCAGCCTCTTATATGTTAGTCCCTGGCCCAAAGATGGTGTTGTGTGTGATGAAGACTGGTGTATATGACAGCGATCAACTTCAAGCCCATATGCGGCCACTTTATGTCAGTATTAATTCAGAGAGAAGGAGCCGTGTGTGCCTAGTCAATTCAACAAGCATTAAGCTTACTCACGTTAAGCGAAAACAGAGCCTATGTGTCCTTTTTAAGTGATCTCAGCTCTTCATCACCATGGGTCTTTTTGTGTTAAATGTGTCTGATTTCTAAGGTAATAGGTTCAATGTTGTCTTACAGTGCTGAAAGTGTGGACCTGTAGCTCCTGTCTGTAGTGGGTCCCCAAATACCCACTTGTGGAAAGATATGTCAAATAATGGTTAGAAAGGAGCGCCAAATAATGGCGAGGTCCGATAAAGTTTGAGTGTAAATAATATGATAATGGTTCTCTGAGAAAAGGTATAGCACTATGGTTCAGCTACAATTATGGTGGTTGTGCTGTATTGGTGTATAGATTTAAAATCTAGATTTAAAATATATGAGTGGCACAGTATGGTACATAAAAGTATTTAATACATATTAGACATTTAAAACAGAGGTGTCGTATAAAAACAAATATACTTTTAGCAGAACGGCAAGAAATGATGTATAAAAGCATATAAAAACATATAAAAACACGCGTGTTTGGCTTGTTCACTGTATGTATAGTGTCTTATATAAATCGTCTCATATAAAATTATATTAGCATAGACAGGAAAATAATAATGATAAACAGATAATGTTCAGTGGTCCCTTCTAAAAGTTAAAAAATGAACTATCCATTTAGGTGTTATCCAAAATCGTGATATAAATAAATTCAAAACGGTATAAGTCCAACAGATTCAAAAGAATATATTCAAAGAACTCTTCAAAATAACATTATTTTTGAAAGTGATTATTCCTGAAAGTGATTAATCCAGAAGTTCAAAAGTTCAAAAGTTCTATCCAAAAGTAGTGATAAAAATAAATCCGTGAAGTTCAATCCAGAAATAGTGGTAAAAATAAGTCCATAAAAATGAAAAAAAATATATCCAAAAGGTAAAAAACAAAAAATAAATAAAGTAATTAGTATGTGCACAAACTAGTGAGAGTGATCACTAAAGCGTCTTTAATAGAGGGGTTATACTTCCATGTAAAAAATATTAAAGAAGATGCATGAAAATAAACAATAAAAAATGATGAATAAAATAAAATAGAAATAATCCTGGGAAGTCTTCAAAACCTGTAGAAAAAGGATAATAACATAGTATAATACTGTATTAAAAATTCAATAATCAAGGAAAAATAGCTCACCATAACTCTGTCAACGCGTTTCGGCCCACTAAAGAGGCCTTTATCAAGACTATGGTATGGTGTGGGTGAGCTGAGGTCTTTATACCCCTCTCTAACCAATCATATTGCACTTGAATTGCGCCAAAATTTTGCGCCAAAAAATGTAATACCGGAAGTGGTCAACCGGAAGTTTCTACTCTGTGCATCGAAATGGTTCGAATTTATCTTTGTATTATTTGATTAAGGGCTTTTGTTAGAACATTGTCTATGATGTTCTTTATATGCTCTTGCACACTCTGTGCCATATCAGTTTTCCTTATGGTCAGCAGTTGCGATTAGCCGGTGGTTTTTTTGAACCGGAAGTGGCGAAAAATATGTAAACATCCGGTGGGGCTATACCGGATGTTACACTTTACCGGTTATGGTTAAACCGGAAGTGGTGTTTATCCGGGTATGATTAAATCGGAAGGGGCAAAAATAATAATTATCTAGTAAACAGAGCCAGTTTTTGTTATCTGGGATTTTGGTATAGGAATGTGTGTATAGAAAAAAATATATATTGATAGAGATAAAAATAATATTGAAATAAAGAATATATAAAAAACTAAAAAAATTTTTTGTAAAATAGTTTTTTTGATGGTTAGAGTGTCTGGTATATGTAAAAAGAAATACGTTTGTATCTATCTGTGTTCTCTTTGTATCATACATGATATTGGATTTTGGAAGCTTTTATTTTCCATTTTCTATCTAGATGTGCCTGGCTTAGCAGTTGATTAGCTGTGAGCGCAATGTAGTAAATTTGTATTGAAGTCAGATACGGATGGAGAGGGAACTTGTCTTTATCTGAGTGTTTTGAGGATAATTATAAGATAGATGGAGAATTGTATAGATCTAGTTGATTAGTTGTCTTTTGATGAATTGAAAATTGGGATTCGTTGTGAGGGATACTCTTAGTTTTAGTGTCTGCATGTAGATGGAATAGGGACATGTCTCCTCACTACACATTTTGTCTTAAATTGTGTCTTTATCCTTATGAAGGGTCAGGCTTTGATTATTTTCTAACCTGCTATGTTAGATATTTTTCAGATAGAGAGGCTGCTATAGTAAGTGTCAAATCTAATATGGTTGACTGCTCCCATATCTCATACACTATTGATATATTAGGGGTCGTATCTTGTTGATGTTGTTTGGCATCTGCATGGTCTCTCAGTTTTGATAGTCAGGTTTTTGGAGCTAATCATATGGACATTTGGGTAGAGTGGATGGGACTGATTGGATTTACTTTAGAGATCCTTATATGGATCCATGTAGGACATCTTCATTAGGTATATTTCGTGTTGTCCCTTATTGTGTCACATTTTGACCTCAGTGTGTTTCTTCGATGTTTTCCTTCTGTATGAGGGCAGCAGTATTCGGATAGATGTCTGAGGGTCAGATTCATGTGTGTTTCAGACTTAACAGATGTGAGAGGTCCTCCTTGTTGTTCAAACCCTTCGGGTAGAGGCAGTCCAACTCAAAAATCCATCTGGATTCTGCAATCAGGAGCTTCTTTTCATAGTTGCCCTCCCCTCCAATTGGGCTTTATTATCTGGATACCGTAGAAGTTCAAATCCTTGATGTTTCCTTTGTGTTTAATAGAAAAGTGTCTGTACAGTGCGGTGTCCGTGCTGCCATGTTCCAATCTGTAGCACATGTTCCCGTATTCTGTCTTTAGGCATCTTGAGGTCTGTCTGACGTATTGGAGTCCACAGTTTGCATTGTACTATGTAAATTACCCCCTTGCTGCTGCATCTTATCAAGTCCTTTATTTCATGTTTGATGTTGGAATTATGCGGCGAAAAGTTTTTGATTTCAAGCCTCTCTTACACGCCTTGCAGCTCGGGCATGGGAAAAATCCTTTAATGGATTTCCCTGATATGTCTTTCGTCTGTGTTGTTGTTGGGCGTGGAATGCTAGGAGATAAAATGTTCTTAAGGTTATCTGATTTTCTATAGATAAATTTCGGCCTGTCAATGAGTGTTTCACCAATTGTATCGTCATCCTTCAGTAGATGCCAGTGCCTTTCTATTATTTTCTCTATAGTTTTGCCTATTCTCGCTGTACTGCGTGATAAAGGCAACATCTATAGAGTTGGTGTTAATGTCTCTCCCAATTTTCTTGTCCTTGTACTTGAGAAGTTCCTTACGATCCTTTTGCCTGACCTCTTCTATGTCTTTGTCGAGTTTCTCCTCTTCATATCCTCTCTCCAGGAAGCGTGTTTTCAGCTCTTCCGCCTAGGTTTCCCATAGATTGTGGTCCGAACAGTTCTTTTTCAATCTTAGTAGCTGTCCTTTGGGTATATTCTCCTTCCATTTGAAGTGATGGCAACTTTCCCTGTGGACATAGTTGTTACAGTCCACAGGTTTAAAATATGTTGAGGTCTGAAGTTTCCCATTTTCAATGATTATTCTTAGATCGAGGAATGTAATTTCTTGTCGCTGATCTCGTGGGTAAATTTCAGGTTGTTGGTGTTGTTGTTCATAACACTTATAGTGTGTTCTAAATCTTCTTTGGAGCCTTTCCATATCAGAAGGATGTCATCAATATATCTGTAGTAGGAGACCAGGTCCGCGCCGGCTGGGCAGGACTCCCAATATATGTGTTCCCATTTGCCCATGTAGAGGTTCGCATAGCTCGGCGCGAACCTAGTCCCCATGGCGGTACCGCACAGCTGTCTGTAAAATTTTCCGTCGTGGTGGAAGTAGTTGTGCGTTAGAATATAGCTGATCCCTTCTAGGATGAATGTCTTCTGCAGTTCCGGCACTGTGTGGTCCTTCTTAAGAAAGTACTTCTACAGCTTCTCGATCTCCTTTGTGTGGTATGCAGGTGTATAGGGAGGTGACGTCACAGGTGGCGAGTAGGTAGTTCTCTTTCCATTCTGTGTTCTCCAGAATATTCAGAATCTGTGTTGAGTCTCTCACATACGATGGTAGTTGTGTCACATATTTCTGTAAATTCTTGTCTAGATATTCAGACAGATTGCTGGTTAGAGACCCTATGCCGGATATGATGGGTCTTCCCGGAGGGTTGTGGAGGAGTCTAATGATTTTCGGGAGGTAGTAGAAGACGGGAGTGATGGGATGCTCCACGCTTATATATCTAAATTCTTTGTAGTTCAGTATTTTATTGTTATGTGCCTCTCCTAGAATCCTATCTAGTTCCTTTTGAAACCACCTGCGGGGTTATTCCTCATAATTTCGTAGGTCTTGGTGTCCGACAGAATTCGTCTGCATTCTGTGTGGTAGTCTTCTTTATCCAGGACTACTATGCCGCCCCCCTTGTCGGCGGGTTTGATCACTAAGTTTCTGTTCTTTTCCAGTGCTCTGATGGTAAGCATTTGGCTCTTAGACAGATTATGTTTGTGTTTCAATAGTTGGTTCTGACTGATTTTCTTCAAGTCGTTACATACCATCGTCTCAAAGTTTCGATGGCGTTGCCCTTGCTGGATGTAGGGTAAAAGATGAATTAGGCTTTAAGTCGGTATGTTGGTATGGATCTGTAAGTCTATTATCATATTCGAGAGGTGACTTCATAAAATGCCGTTTCAGTGTTAGCTTTCTTGTGAACTGTTTGATGTTGACAAATGTGTCAAATTTGTTAAGGCCCTTGGATGGGGCAAAGGAGAGGCCGTAGCTTAGAATAGAGTTTTCTTTGTCCGTTAGAGTAATAGAGCTGAGGTTGTATATCCCCTTGGTATTAACTTCATTCTCTGGACTGTTTTTATGTTCTTTCTCAGTTTTGCCATTTATTCTCCTTCCGCCCCTCTTTCCTCTGTGCTTATTCTTTTTTCCATAGGGTGTTGGAATTCATCTGTGTTGGAATTCTTCCTCTTTGTGGAGGTTCTTTCTAGTTCCTTGGGTCGTCAGTTGGTGTTTCACTAAAAAATACCGGGAATTGGGAGGCTGTGGGAACGTCATTAGAGTTGACGCTGGAGGTTATGTTAGTGGATGTAGAATTGACCTGTCTCTGGTCGACTTGTCTGCTTGCCCGGTTTTTCTTGTTGTCACTGGGTCTCGACCTGGTTGATGTTGGGTGTATTTCTATACCCTTGATGTTCCATTCTATGGTTGTGTTCCATCCTATTGTTATAGGAATTGTGAGAATAGTCGGTATAGTTAGGCTGAGATTGGTGTTCGTTGAATCTATTCGGTGTGTATACTTGTTCTTCATACCCAAAGTTACGTTGTCTCCTATAATTTTGTTAATCATAGTCCCTTCTGTAATATGGTCTATCATGGTTTCTCCATCTTGGATATTGGTTTTCTTCTATATGTAAATTTCTCATTGAATTCCATCCTGGAGAGTTGAAACCTTCCTTAAACTGATGTTGTCTCTGGAGTAATGATAGTCCGATTCTTTATTGAGAAAGAGATCCTCTTTTCGGTTATTCCTGTGGTTCATTGCCCCATTTGGACGATAGTGGTATCCCCATTGGCCCTCATTGCCATATGTTTGGTTACGTCTTTCCGGGTTCCACCTCTGGTAGTTGGTATATTGTCTTTGTTCGTATTCAATGTTTCTATCTTTAGGGGTATTTGGTTCATATTCGTGAATTCGTTAACCTCTGTTGTGGAATCTCGGTTTAGATCTGTTCTTTTTGTAGGAAACTGTTGTCCAATCTTCTTCGTTAGCTGATGGTCTTTTTATCGGGTTATCGGGGCAAGGGGTTTCCATATTATTGTCCTCAATGGTGTTATTTTCATTAGTGTCCTTGTGCCTGATGAGGTTAAGTTCTCTGTTCAATTTCTTACTTTTTTTGTTAGTGATGTCTTCTCTAATCTTTGATATTTTCTTGTCTAGGTGTTCTTTTTTCTCTAGGATCTCTGTGGTTTCTATTATTTGGCCTTCCGGTCCAATCAGTTCATCTTCATTTGTCTTTATCTCTATATCTACCTGTTTCAGAATAGATTCTCTATGTTCAATAATGGCTTCCATGAGGGACCTTGATGCTGTTAGGAGTATGTTACCCCATTGGTTAATAAACTCTGGGTTATCTGATTGAAATGCACACTCTTTTTTGATTAGCAGCCCTTTTGGGATAATGTTAAGTTCTAAACATTTTCTTAAGAATATAATTTCAGCCTTATATTTAACTTCTTGAATTAGCAGCCTCTCTAAATTTTTGAATATGGATGTATAATCAATGCGCCCTGTTCCCTCCTGATTGGTAGACATCGATGTGTCGTTAATCTCTAGGGTGATTTCTTTCCTTAATGATTTAGTGAAATTCATTTTTATTTATATTTTACTGTGGGAAAACACTTGTGTTGCCCTTTCTGCAGCTGAAAGATGTATGGGGAAAATTATAGTAATAGGTTCAATGTTGTCTTACAGCGCTGAAAGTGTGGACCTGTAGCTCCTGTCTGTAGTGGGTCCCCAAATACCCACTTGTGGAAAGATATGTCAAATAATGGTTAGAAAGGAGCGCCAAATAATATTTGACATATCTTTCCACAAGTGGGTATTTGGGGACCCACTACAGACAGGAGCTACAGGTCCACACTTTCAGCGCTGTAAGACAACATTGAACCTATTACTATAATTTTCCCCATACATCTTTCAGCTGCAGAAAGGGCAACACGAGTGTTATCCCACAGTAAAATATAAATAAAAATGAATTTCACTAAATCATTAAGGAAAGAAATCACCCTAGAGATTAACGACACATCGATGTCTACCAATCAGGAGGGAACAGGGCGCATTGATTATACATCCATATTCAAAAATTTAGAGAGGCTGCTAATTCAAGAAGTTAAATATAAGGCTGAAATTATATTCTTAAGAAAATGTTTAGAACTTAACATTATCCCAAAAGGGCTGCTAATCAAAAAAGAGTGTGCATTTCAATCAGATAACCCAGAGTTTATTAACCAATGGGGTAGCATACTCCTAACAGCATCAAGGTCCCTCATGGAAGCCATTATTGAACATAGAGAATCTATTCTGAAACAGGTAGATATAGAGATAAAGACAAATGAAGATGAACTGATTGGCCCGGAAGGCCAAATAATAGAAACCACAGAGATCCTAGAGAAAAAAGAACACCTAGACAAGAAAATATCAAAGATTAGAGAAGACATCACTAACAAAAAAAGTAAGAAATTGAACAGAGAACTTAACCTCATCAGGCACAAGGACACTAATGAAAATAACACCATTGAGGACAATAATATGGAAACCCCTTGCCCCGATAACCCGATAAAAAGACCATCAGCTAACGAAGAAGAATGGACAACAGTTTCCTACAAAAAGAACAGATCTAAACTGAGATTCCACAACAGAGGGGAACGAATTCACGAATATGAACCAAATACCCCTAAAGATAGAAACATTGAATACGAACAAAGACAATATACCAACTACCAGAGGTGGAACCCGGAAAGACGTAACCAAACATATGGCAATGAGGGCCAATGGGAATACCACTATCGTCCAAATGGGGCAATGAACCACAGGAATAACCGAAAAGAGGATCTCTTTCTCAATAAAGAATCGGACTATCATTACTCCCAGAGACAACATCAGTTTAAGGAAGGTTTCAACTCTCCAGGATGGAATTTCAATGAGAAATTTACATATAGAAGAAACCAATATCCAAGATGGAGAAACCATGATAGACCATATTACAGAAGGGACTATGATCAACAAAATTATAGGAGACAACGTAACTTTGGGTATGAAGAACAAGTATACACACCGAATAGATTCAACGAACACCAATCTCAGCCTAACTATACCGACTATTCTCACAATTCCTATAACAATAGGATGGAACACAACCATAGAATGGAACATCAAGGGTATAGAAATACACCCAACATCAACAGGTCGAGACCCAGTGACAACAAAGAAAACCGGGCAAGCAGACAAGTCGACCAGAGACAGGTCAATTCTACATCCACTAACATAACCTCCAGCGTCAACTCTAATGACGTTCCCACAGCCTCCAATTCCGGTCATTTTTTAGTGAAACACCAACTGACGACCAAGGAACTAGAAAGAACCTCCACAAAGAGGAAGAATTCCAACACAGACGAATTCCAACACCCTATGGAAAAAAGAATAAGCACAGAGGAAAGAGGGGCGGAAGGAGAATAAATGGCAAAACTGAGAAAGAACATAAAAACAGTCCAGAGAATGAAGTTAATACCAAGGGGATATACAACCTCAGCTCTATTACTCTAACGGACAAAGAAAACTCTATTCTAAGCTACGGCCTCTCCTTTGCCCCATCCAAGGGCCTTAACAAATTTGACACATTTGTCAACATCAAACAGTTCACAAGAAAGCTAACACTGAAACGGCATTTTATGAAGTCACCTCTCGAATATGATAATAGACTTACAGATCCATACCAACATACCGACTTAAAGCCTAATTCATCTTTTTACCCTACATCCAGCAAGGGCAACGCCATCGAAACCTTTGAGACGATGGTATGTAACGACTTGAAGAAAATCAGTCAGAACCAACTATTGAAACACAAACATAATCTGTCTAAGAGCCAAATGCTAACCATCAGAGCACTGGAAAAGAACAGAAACTTAGTGATCAAACCCGCCGACAAGGGGGGCGGCATAGTAGTCCTGGATAAAGAAGACTACCACACAGAATGCAGACGAATTCTGTCGGACACCAAGACCTACGAAATTATGAGGAATAACCCCGCAGGTGGTTTCAAAAAGGAACTAGATAGGATTCTAGGAGAGGCACATAACAATAAAATACTGAACTACAAAGAATTTAGATATATAAGCGTGGAGCATCCCATCACTCCCATCTTCTACTACCTCCCGAAAATCCATAAGACTCTCCACAACCCTCCGGGAAGACCCATCATATCCGGCATAGGGTCTCTAACCAGCAATCTGTCTGAATATCTAGACAAGAATTTACAGAAATATGTGACACAACTACCATCGTATGTGAGAGACTCAACACAGATTCTGAATATTCTGGAGAACACAGAATGGAAAGAGAACTACCTACTCGCCACCTGTGACGTCACCTCCCTATACACCTGCATACCACACAAAGGAGGTCGAGAAGCTGTAGAGTACTTTCTTAAGAAGGACCACACAGTGCCGGAACTGCAGAAGACATTCATCCTAGAAGGGATCAGCTATATTCTAACGCACAACTACTTCCACCACGACGGAAAATTTTACAGACAGCTGTGCGGTACCGCCATGGGGACTAGGTTCGCGCCGAGCTATGCGAACCTCTACATGGGCAAATGGGAACACATATTTTGGGAGTCCTGCCCAGTCGGCGCGGACCTGGTCTCCTACTACAGATATATTGATGACATCCTTCTGATATGGAAAGGCTCCAAAGAAGATTTAGAACACACTATAAGTGTTATGAACAACAACACCAACAACCTGAAATTTACCCACGAGATCAGCGACAAGGAAATTACATTCCTCGATCTAAGAATAATCATTGAAAATGGGAAACTTCAGACCTCAACATATTTTAAACCTGTGGACTGTAACAACTATGTCCACAGGGAAAGTTGCCATCACTTCAAATGGAAGGAGAATATACCCAAAGGACAGCTACTAAGATTGAAAAAGAACTGTTCGGACCACAATCTATGGGAAACCCAGGCGGAAGAGCTGAAAACACGCTTCCTGGAGAGAGGATATGAAGAGGAGAAACTCGACAAAGACATAGAAGAGGTCAGGCAAAAGGATCGTAAGGAACTTCTCAAGTACAAGGACAAGAAAATTGGGAGAGACATTAACACCAACTCTATAGATGTTGCCTTTATCACGCAGTACAGCGAGAATAGGCGAACTATAGAGAAAATAATAGAAAGGCACTGGCATCTACTGAAGGATGACGATACAATTGGTGAAACACTCATTGACAGGCCGAAATTTATCTATAGAAAATCAGATAACCTTAAGAACATTTTATCTCCTAGCATTCCACGCCCAACAACAACACAGACGAAAGACATATCAGGCAAATCCATTAAAGGATTTTTCCCATGCCCGAGCTGCAAGGCGTGTAAGAGAGGCTTGAAAATCAAAAACTTTTCGCCGCATAATTCCAACATCAAACATGAAATAAAGGACTTGATAAGATGCAGCAGCAAGGGGGTAATTTACATAGTACAATGCAACTGTGGACTCCAATACGTCGGACAGACCTCAAGATGCCTAAAAGACAGAATACGGGAACATGTGCTACAGATTGAACATGGCAGCACGGACACCGCACTGTACAGACACTTTTCTATTAAACACAAAGGAAACATCAAGGATTTGAACTTCTACGGTATCCAGATAATAAAGCCCAATTGGAGGGGAGGCAACTATGAAAAGAAGCTCCTGATTGCAGAATCCAGATGGATTTTTGAGTTGGACTGCCTCTACCCGAAGGGTTTGAACAACAAGGAGGACCTCTCACATCTGTTAAGTCTGAAACACACATGAATCTGACCCTCAGACATCTATCCGAAATACTGCTGCCCTCATACAGAAGGAAAACATTGAAGAAAACACACTGAGGTCAAAATGTGACACAATAAGGACAACACGAAATATACCTAATGAAGATGTCCTACATGGATCCATATAAGGATCTCTAAAGTAAATCCAATCAGTCCCATCACTCTACCCAAATGTCCATATGATTAGCTCCAAAAACCTGACTATCAAAACTGAGAGACCATGCAGATGCCAACAACATCAACAAGATACGACCCCCTAATATATCAATAGTGTATGAGATATGGGAGCAGTCAACCATATTAGATTTGACACTTACTATAGCAGCCTCTCTATCTGAAAAATATCTAACATAGCAGGTTAGAAAATAATCAAAGCCTGACCCTTCATAAGGATAAAGACACAATTTAAGACAAAATGTGTAGTGAGGAGACATGTCCCTATTCCATCTACATGCAGACACTAAAACTAAGAGTATCCCTCACAACGAATCCCAATTTTCAATTCATCAAAAGACAACTAATCAACTAGATCTATACAATTCTCCATCTATCTTATAATTATCCTCAAAACACTCAGATAAAGACAAGTTCCCTCTCCATCCGTATCTGACTTCAATACAAATTTACTACATTGCGCTCACAGCTAATCAACTGCTAAGCCAGGCACATCTAGATAGAAAATGGAAAATAAAAGCTTCCAAAATCCAATATCATGTATGATACAAAGAGAACACAGATAGATACAAACGTATTCTTTTTACATATACCAGACACTCTAACCAATCAAAAAAACTATTTTACAAAAATTTTTTTTAGTTTTATATATTCTTTATTTCAATATTATTTTTATCTCTATCAATATATATTTTTTCTATACACACAGTCTATACCAAAATCCCAGATAACAAAAACTGGCTCTGTTTACTAGATAATTATTATTTTTTGCCCCTTCCGATTTAATCATACCCGGATAAACACCACTTCCGGTTTAACCATAACCGGTAAAGTGTAACATCCGGTATAGCCCCACCGGATGTTTACATATTTTTCGCCACTTCCGGTTCAAAAAACCACCGGCTAATCGCAACTGCTGACCATAAGGAAAACTGATATGGCACAGAGTGTGCAAGAGCATATAAAGAACATCATAGACAATGTTCTAACAAAAGCCTTAATCAAATAATACAAAGATAAATTCGAACCATTTCGATGCACAGAGTAGAACTTCCGGTTGACCACTTCCGGTATTACATTTTTTGGCGCGAAATTTTGGCGCAATTCGAGTGCAATATGATTGGTTAGAGAGGGGTATAAAGACCTCAGCTCACCCACACCATACCATAGTCTTGATAAAGGCCTCTTTAGTGGGCCGAAACGCGTTGACAGAGTTATGGTGAGCTATTTTTTCCTTGATTATTGAATTTTAATACAGTATTATACTATGTTATTATCCTTTTTCTACAGGTTTTGAAGACTTCCCAGGATTATTTCTATTTTATTTTTATTCATCATTTTTTATTGTTTATTTTCATGCATCTTCTTTAATATTTTTTACATGGAAGTATAACCCCTCTATTAAAGACGCTTTTAGTGATCACTCTCACTAGTTTGTGCACATACTAATTACTTTATTTATTTTTTGTTTTTTACCTTTTGGATATATTTTTTTTCATTTTTATGTACTTATTTTTACCACTATTTCTGGATTGAACTTCACGGATTTATTTTTATCACTACTTTTGGATAGAACTTTTGAACTTTTGAACTTCTGGATTAATCACTTTCAGGAATAATCACTTTAAAAAATAATGTTATTTTGAAGAGTTCTTTGAATATATTCTTTTGAATCTGTTGGACTTATACCGTTTTGAATTTATTTATATCACGATTTTGGATAACACCTAAATTGGATAGTTCATTTTTTAACTTTTAGAAGGGACCACTGAACATTATCTGTTTATCATTATTATTTTCCTGTCTATGCTAATATAATTTTATATGAGACGATTTATATAAGACACTATACATACAGTGAACAAGCCAAACACGCGTGTTTTTATATGTTTTTATATGCTTTTATACATCATTTCTTGCCGTTCTGCTAAAAGTATATTTGTTTTTATACGACACCTCTGTTTTAAATGTCTAACATGTATTAAATACTTTTATGTACCATACTGTGCCACTCATATATTTTAAATCTAGATTTTAAATCTATACACCAATACAGCACAACCACCATAATTGTAGCTGAACCATAGTGCTATACCTTTTCTCAGAAGAACCATTATCATATTATTTACACTCAAACTTTATCGGACCTCGCCATTATTTGGCGCTCCTTTCTAACCATTATTTGATTTCTAAGGTAACCCTCGCCTAACATCACCTAACATTGCGGCCGCGGACCTGAATACGCTCTCCTTATTTATTAAAAAAGCTGTCAAAAAGTCGCGCACCAAGTACGGGGCGATGAGCAGCAGACTGTTGTTAACTAACAGTAATCGATCTCGTTGCTATTCGGCATTTTCCCAACTTTATTTATACCCTGTCACTAAACACCGCCACTATACTAAAATGTTTAACTCCAATCCTGCCACTCCCGGATCCAGACGCAACTAAATAAAGTTATTAACCCCCATCCCGCCGCTCCCCAACACCGCTGCAACTAAACAAAGGTATTAACCCCTATCCCGCCGGTCCCGGAGCCCACCGTAACTCTAATAAAGTTATTAACCCCTATCTCTCCGCTCCCGGAGCCCACCGCAACTCTAATAAAGTTATTAACCCCTATCCCTCCGCTCTCGGACCCCTCCGCAACTAAATAAACGTATTAACCCCTAAACCCCTGGCCTCCCACATCACTACCACTTACTAAACCTATTAACCCCTAAACCGCCAGCCCCCCACATCGCCTTAAACTAGATTCAGCTATTAACCCCTAAACCTAACAACCCGCTAACTTTACATTAAATATTAACTCATCCCTATCTTATAATAAATTTAAACTTACTTTAGAATTAAAATAAACTATATTAAACTATTAATTAACCTACCCTAACTATTATACTAAAATTACATTAAGCTATATTAAACTATTAATTAACCTACCCTAACTATTATACTAAAATGACATTAAACCAACAATTAAATTAACTATATTATATATTTAAAAACCTAACCCTACTCAAGTTATTTAAATCTACTATAAAGAATTACTAAGTTACAATAAAATAACAACTAAGTTACAAAAAATAAAAAACACTAAGTTACAAAAAATAAAAAACACTAAGTTACACAAAATAAAAAAGAAATGATCAAATATTTAAACTAATTACACCTAATCTAATAGCCCTATCAAAATAAAAAAGCCCCCAAAATAAAAAACCCTAGCCTACAATAAACTACCAATGGCCTTTAAAAGGGCCTTTTGCAGGGCGTTGCCCCAAAGAAATCAACTCTTTTACCTGTAAAATAAAATACAAACACCCACCCCCACACAGTAAAACCTACCACCCACACAACCAACCCCCCCAAATAAAACCCTATTTAAAAAAACTAAGCTCCCCATTGCCCTGAAAAGGGCATTTAGCTCTTTTTCCCCTAAAGTCCCTAACCTAAAATTAAAACCCACCCAATAAACCAATAAATAGGTGTAATTAGTTTAAATATTTCATAATTTCTTTTTTATTTTTTGTAACAGTGTTTTTTATTTTTTGTAACTTAGTTGTTATTTATTTTGTGTAACTTAGTAATTCTTTATTGTATATTTAAATAACTTGAGTAGGGTTAGGTTTTTAAATATATAATATAGTTCATTTAATTGTTAGTTTAATGTAATTTTAGTATAATAGTTAGGGTAGGTTAATTAATAGTTTAATATAATTTTAGTATAATAGTTAGGGTAGGTTAATTAATAGTTTAATATAGTTTAATATAATTTTAGTATAATAGTTAGGGTAGGTTAATTAATAGTTTAATATAGTTTAATGTAATTTTAGTATAATAGTTAGGATATGTTAATTAATAGTTTAATATAGTTTAATGTAATTTTAGTATAATATTTAGGGTAGGTTAATTAGTAGTTTAATATAGTTTATTTTAATTCTAAAGGTAAGTTTTAATTTATTATAAGATAGGGATGAGTTAATATTTAATGTAAAGTTAGCGGGTTGTTAGGTTTAAGGGTTAATAGCTTAATTTAGTTTATGGCGATGTGGAGGGCTGGCGGTTTAGGAGTTAATAGGTTTAGTAAGTGGTAGTGATGTGGGAGGCCAGGGGTTTAGGGGTTAATACATTTATTTAGTTACGGCGGTGTCGGGAAGCGGCGGGATAGGGGTTAATACATTTATTTAGTTGTGGCAGGGTCAGGGAGAGGCGGAATAGGGGTTAATAACTTTATTTAGTTGCGGTGGTGTCGGGGAGCAGCGGGATAGGAGTTAATACATTTATTTAGTTGCGGTGTGCTCCGGGAGCGGTGGGATAGGGGTTAATACATTTATTTAGGTGGCGGTGATGTCAGGCGGCGCATTAGGGGTGTTTAGACTCGGGGGTTATGTTAGGGTGTTAGGTGTAAGCGTTACTTTTATTCTACCATAGAAATCAATGGGATATCGGGCAGCAGCGAACATGAACTTTCGCTGCTTTCAGACTCCCATTGATTCCTATGGCATCCGCGGCCCCCAGGGTGGCGGATTGAAAACCAGGTACGCTGGTCCAGAATAGTGGCGAGTGTACCTGTTAGACGTTTGATAACTTGCAAAAGTTGTCAGATAGTGCCGAATTTGTATCCGGAACATCTGTAATGACGTAAGCATCGATCTGTGTCGGACTGAGACCGGTGGATTGTATGTTACGTCACAGATTTCAACTTTTGCCGGTCTGTAGGCTTTGATAACTATGGCGATTCAGGCTCTCCACAATTACGCTGCGGAATTCCAGCATATTTGCAGTTGACGGCTTGATAAATAGGCCTCATAGTATAGATCATTTTATTTTTAATCTTGAAACTCATGATACTGTATTTTTAACATTTATAGAAATGAATGTATACATTTGACCAACATGTCTAAAGTAATGCCACTGTAACAGCAAACTCATGTTCACGTCTCTGCGCAATTATTTTATCGATGAGCATTGCGCAATAATTGAAAGCCTAAGTGCGCATCCGTGATTATTAATTTATTTGGATCTAGTAGTCTGATGATTATATTTTAGATCTGTTTTAAATATATTAACAATTGTGTGTATTGCGATATTCTAATATAATTGTTTTGAATATTTAATGATGCAAAATAATATTTTAAAGTTATGTAGTAATCAATATGCAATTAATAAAATGGCGGAGGATAGGGAGTTCATGGATGTGCACTTCCGTTTTATCTTTGTGACGCATATTAGTAATTGCGCAGTAAATAGCATTATTCCTATATGATCTTTGAGAAATCTAAATTCATATGTATAATATCCTAGTTAACGTCTGTTGTAAATTTGCGATATGTTGAAGATATGAATGTATACACATTGCTTAAATGTATACTCAAATATTAAAATATTATATGAAGTCTGATCTGTACCTGGTTCAGCCTCTGTCCCGCTTGCTCCCAGGTCACTGAATTGAGGGGCACTGGCCTCTGGGTCGGGAGTCTCATGGGCATCAGCTGGGGGCTGGGAGGGGGGCAAGGACCGCACGCTTGCAAATGCGGGGGGGGGGATCCAGTTTTCTTTATGGTCTAGTTTTTGTGGGGGGTGGGCCCGGATCCTCACCTTTCCGACGGGCACTAGTCCAATCCCTCATGAGGCAGACTTTATTCCGCTGTCGCAACCTCATATCTCCGAATCTCCTACACATTTGCTGGATGTCTGACACCCCATTAACTGAGAAAGCGACAGACGCCCAGATGGCATTTTTTATAGCCACAGTCGTCGCCCTCCTCTGAGCCCCATAAAGCGGAGTAGACTAGTGCCGCACTCTCCTCGCTGTTGAACCTGGGAAGCACCATGTTGGCAAACAGGCTTTACAGAACTGACAAAAATGGCTGTGTGAAATGGACTTTTATATGGGGAAGTAAACATGAGATACACCATGGGACATGGTATCTGTACATCTCATTGGATAAAATAATGTAATTTTGTTAGCATGTCTGTGAGGCCATACTGACTCAAGTCATGTTTGTGTGATGAACTCTGATTGGCCATTACTTAATGGTTGATGGATTCATATCTTTGTAACTTACATACACATGCCTCCTGGGGGTGCTGTTACTACATTTGGCATGTAGACTTTTCTTTAGAATTTATGGGAATGTAATGTATATGTGACGCATATATAATATACGGCATCCAATAAATATTAAGCTATTTTGTTTACATTTGAAATATATTTGATTTAATATTACGAAAGTAAATATTATCCAGTCACATTAGTAAATGTTTATTAAACATTTCAAAGTTTAGTATTGATCAATAGATATGTAACATTGTTCAATTTATTTTTAACTTCTATTTGATTTTCTTTACAATCCCAACAATGCACATCGATTGTGTGCTAAGTGACAGTGTGTGAAATTATATTTTGCATTTCAGAATTGTGAATCTTGTGTTGAAAGATACATTTACCACGCTATATTTCACTAATGGTGAAATGTGCTATTTGTATTTAACATATACGTTACTTTGATAATTTAAAGGGACATTTTAAAACAAAAAATATTGACATTATTTCACATAAATCAAAACGAGCATGTATTTCTACAAAATATTCACATATACTTAATTTAAATAATTCATTCTCATGGTGTATTTTATTTTGAGGTGCAGCAATGCAATACTGGGAAGTATCTGAAGACATCTGGCTAACCATTTAAAATATGCATTGTTGTCTACACACAAATAAGAAGAAAGCTCCCAGTAATGCTTTTCTGCTGATGAGCCTATCTAGATTGTTTTCTCAAATAAGGATAGCAAGAGAATGAAGAAAATGTTATTTTCGAAGATGAACGTATGCTTTTTTTTAAATATGCTCTGTCTGAATCATGGAAGATAAACTTTGGGTTGTATGTCCCTTTCACTAAACATGTAATAGGCATCACAAGTGATTAACAAACAAATAAATCAGTTAACATATTTACATATAGAATATTGTTATTTTAATTGATGAAGGCATGTAATACACGCTATTCTAATATTAAATACTAGTCCTAAAGTCCGTTCACACGGGCCATTTTTTGCATTACAGCGGTCCCACCCCTTGCTCTCTTTCCCACCGCTCTCTTTTGCTCTCACTCTCCCCCTCTCTTTTGCACTCTCTCTCCCCCTCTCTTACGCTCTCTCTCGCTCCACCTCTCTTTTGCTCTCTCTCCCCGCTCTCTTTTGCTCTCTTTCTCCCCCCTTTCTTTTGCTCTCTCTCCCCCCTCTCTTTTGCTCTCTCTCTCTCCCCCTCTCTTTTTCTCTCTCTTCCCTCTCTTTTACTCTTTCCCCTTTCTTTTGCTCCCTCTCTCCCCCCTCTCTTTTGTTTTCTCTCCTCCTCTCTTTTGCTCTCTCTCCCCCTCTCTTTTGCGCTCTCTCTCTCCCCCTCTCTTTTGCACTCTTTCTCTCCCCCTCTCTTTTGCGCTCTCTCTCCCTCTCTCTTTTGTGCTCTCTGTCAGCGCTCACTTTTGCGCTCTCTCTCCCCCTCTCTTTTGCACTTTCTCTCTCCCCCTCCCTTTTGCGCTCTCTCTCTCCCCTCTCTTTTTCTCTCTCTCTCATTTATATAAAGCAGTTGAGCATTGTTGTCCCTTTAAAAAAAGCGACAAATAGAATATTTTCTAATGATATATTTTAATTTGACGAAATTCCTAATGGCATATTATGTTTAAATCCTGATTTTAAAGGGACACTAAACCCATCATTTTTCTTTCATGATTCAGACAGAGTATACAATTTTAAACAACATTCCAATGTACTTCTATGATCTAAATAGCTTCATTCTTTAGATATCCTTTGTTGAAGAAATAGCAATGCACATGGGTGAGTCAAAATCACACAAGGCATCTTTGTGCAGCCACCAATCAGCAGCTACTGAGCCTATCTAGATATGCTTTTCAGCAAAGGATATGAAGAGAATAAAGCAAATTATATAATAGAAGTAAATTAGAAAACTGTTTAACATTGCATACTGTTTCTAAATCATGATATTTAAAAATTGGGTTTTATGTCCCTTTAAATATGTGTAATTTATTAAAATTATTTCCTATTTGTCATGATACAATTGATCGTGATTTATACTTGATGTAATGTAATGTAATGTAATGTAATTTCCTAAATGATTTTGACCGTCTACTGATGTTCACACATGTTGTAAAACACATAACTACAGTGCCAAATAGTATATTTCGTGATCTATTTGACATTGCAAGAATTAAAAAAAAATGAAAAATAGGAAATTACCGTGCGCGTTACAGAAAGAGGCCGATTGCGTGTACGAGCACGCATTCCCCATAGAAGTAACTGGAGGAGAGAAATAGAAAAAAACAAAACATTCCAATACTGTGAAATAGTACATGAAATAGTGATTATTTCATATTGCAAAAATGTTTTGTGAACGTAATCAGCTCTATATTGTTTGTATGTAGATAATTATGTATGTATGTGATGATATTTGTACAGAGATCTAGCTAAATGAGTGTATGCTCATGTATGTCTATGTGCGTCAATGTAAAATGGCTTTGTGTGCATTTTTTTCTAACACCCGATATCTCGTATCTTTGATCCGTTATAATTTTTGAGAGCAATATTTTAATAAAGTTGAATTTATTCTACAGTGTTTCTATGAGTCTAACTGTATTTTGTATTATAATTTTGAAGTGATTAGTGAAGGTTTTTGGTTGCGATATATCAATAACTACTGGTCTTGGATAGTGGATTTGGGCGTAAATGGAGATTTTTGTTGCGCTATGGAGGTTTTTTCAAACTTGTACTGCATTATGGAAATCGATGCGTTATGGCCATAACGCAAAAAAATTAGCCAGAAAGCACAACTCGTAATCTAGCCGATAGTGACTACACAATATTGATATCTTGCATACAAAGATGGCAGAGGCTTCTCCTGGTTACAATAGTGGCCTTTTAGCCAATTCTCACACTGTAAAAGATGTTTTGTAAAAAGGCGCCATTTCTGCAATTAAAACTAATGAGCCACTTTAGTTTTGCATAAATGTAATTTCTCACTGTACAGACCAGGATCCTGCAATCCTGGTCTGTACAGTGAGAACTTACAGTTCAGCCCAAATGGATTAAACAATAATATTGTTATTTTTATTTTCTTTAAAAAACAAATACCATTGATTTCACAACTTATATCTGATATTGACACCACATCACAAGACAAAATACTTTAAAAATGTAATTTATTATTTACCAACATAATTATTTATTTATAAAATATTTTACCAGGAAGGATACATTGAGATTTCTCTCGTTTTCAAGTATGTCCTGGGATCACAAAATATTGCATTGATACAATAGGGTACAATAAAATACAAAAACAATACAGGGAGTGAAGAATTATTAGGCAAATGAGTATTTTGACCACATCATCCTCTTTATGCATGTTGTCTTACTCCAAGCTGTATAGGCTCGAAAGCCTACTACCAATTAAGCATATTAGGTGATGTGCATCTCTGTAATGAGAAGGGGTGTGGTCTAATGACATCAACACCCTATATCAGGTGTGCATAATTATTAGGCAACTTCCTTTCCTTTGGCAAAATGGGTCAAAAGAAGGACTTGACAGGCTCAGAAAAGTCAAAAATAGTGAGATATCTTGCAGAGGGATGCAGCACTCTTAAAATTGAAGCTTCTGAAGCGTGATCATCGAACAATCAAGCGTTTCATTCAAAATAGTCAACAGGGTCGCAAGAAGCGTGTGGAAAAACCAAGGCGCAAAATAACTGCCCATGAACTGAGAAAAGTCAAGCGTGCAGCTGCCAAGATGCCACTTGCCACCAGTTTGGCCATTTTTCAGAGCTGCAACATCACTGGAGTGCCCAAAAGCACAAGGTGTGCAATACTCAGAGACATGGCCAAGGTAAGAAAGGCTGAAAGACGACCACCACTGAACAAGACACACAAGCTGAAACGTCAAGACTGGGCCAAGAAATATCTCAAGACTGATTTTTCTAAGGTTTTATGGACTGATGAAATGAGAGTGAGTCTTGATGGGCCAGATGGATGGGCCGTGGCTGGATTGGTAAAGGGCAGAGAGCTCCAGTCCGACTCAGACGCCAGGTGGAGGTGGAGTACTGGTTTGGGCTGGTATCATCAAAGATGAGCTTGTGTGGCCTTTTCGGGTTGAGGATGGAGTCAAGCTCAACTCCCAGTCCTACTGCCAGTTTCTGGAAGACACCTTCTTCAAGCAGTGGTACAGGAAGAAGTCTGCATCCTTCAAGAAAAACATGATTTTCATGCAGGACAATGCTCCATCACATGCGTCCAAGTACTCCACAGCGTGGCTGGCAAGAAAGGGTATAAAAGAAGAAAATCTAATGACATGGCCTCCTTGTTCACCTGATCTGAACCCCATTGAGAACCTGTGGTCCATCATCAAATGTGAGATTTACAAGGAGGGAAAACAGTACACCTCTCTGAACAGTGTCTGGGAGGCTGTGGTTGCTGCTGCACGCAATGTTGATGGTGAACAGATCAAAACACTGACAGAATCCATGGATGGCAGGCTTTTGAGTGCCCTTGCAAAGAAAGGTGGCTATATTGGTCACTGATTTGTTTTTGTTTTGTTTTTGAATGTCAGAAATGTATATTTGTGAATGTTGAGATGTTATATTGGTTTCACTGGTAAAAATAAATAATTGAAATGGGTATATATTTGGTTTTTGTTAAGTTGCCTAATAATTATGCACAGTAATAGTCACCTGCACACACAGATATCCCCCTAAAATAGCTATAACTAAAAATAAACTAAAAACTACTTCCAAAACTATTCAGCTTTGATATTAATGAGTTTTTTGGGTTCATTGAGAACATGGTTGTTGTTCAATAATAAAATTAATCCTCAAAAATACAACTTGCCTAATAATTCTGCACTCCCTGTAATAATACACAATATATGCAAACATTTAACATAGAACAGGTACGAAATATTTAATCAACCATGAAAGGAGCATTCTGTTTTGAGATATGTATAGAGGGATCTCTTAAAGGATTTTAGGCTTGGGGAAGTTTTTAAAGTGTGAAGGAGGTCATTCCATAATTGTGGCGCTCTGTAGGAAAAGGAGGATCGAGCTGCTTTCTTTTTGTATTGAGGCAAGCTAAATAATGTGCTGTTATTGGATCGGAGGTTATAGGAGGTGGGAATAGCAGGGGAGAGCATTCTGCTCAGGTAGGGTGGGAGCTTCCCAGAAAGGCTCTTAAAGATAAGGCAGGAAAGATGGAAGGTGCGTCTGGATTCCAGCAACAGCCAGTTTAGTTCTTTTAGCATGTCATCTTGATATTTTTTAAAACGTATTTAATGGATCTTGAAAGGGTACAAACACCCCTTCAGCACAAAGCAATGACACGCTTATGGATATATAATGAGATAAATGTAAAATAAAATTACAAAAAACAGTTGTTTTCCCAATCGTGCGATCATGATTTATGTATTTTCACATTTCTATTGGTTCCCATGTGTTATGAGACTTTACATATTAAAGATGCACAATGGCAAAAAAAATATTTCATCAGAAATATTTGTTTCAAAATTTTGCTGGAGTCCACTCGTTCATGCCACCAATTGTTTCGTCAGAATATTTGTTAAAGAAATTAGCTTGTTAAAATGAAAGTAAATCCTAGCGTTTTACAAACGCTAGGATTTACTATTTAAACAAATAAAGGGCACTTTCATTCATGAAGTATAAGATACTTCATGTAGAAAGCTCTTATATATTTGATTCAATTGATAGCCACTCTTAGCTCTTACAGCAGCCCACGGCTAAAAATATTTTTGGCTAATAGATGACGTTTTCACCTCTTAGCCAATAGCCGTGCGGTAAATCTGGCTTGGCACCCATGGGCTGCTGTAGGAGCTAAGAGCGGCGATCGGTTGAATCAAATAAAGGAGCTTTCTACATGAAGTATCTTATACTTCATGAATGAAAGTGCCCTATAATTGTTTCAATAGTAAACTTACTTTCACTTTAAAGAGTATGCAATTTTAAGCAACTTTCTAATTTACTCCTATTATCAATTTTTCTTTGTTCTTTTGGTTTCTTTATTTGAAAAAGCAGTAATGTAAGCATAGGAGACGGCCTATTTTTGGTTCAACACCTGGGTATCGCTTGCTAATTGGTGGCTAAATGTAGCCACCAATGAGCAAGCGCTTTCCTGGTGCTGAACTAAAAATGGGCCGGCTCCTAAGTTTTTATTCCTGCTTTTTAAAATAAAGATTCTAAGAGAACGAAGAAAATTGATAATAGGAGTAAATTAGAAAGTTGCTTAAAATTGCCTGCTCTATCTGAATCATGGCACAAAAAAAATTGGGTTTAAAAACTAATATTTACAGTAAAATTGAATAATAGACAAATACACAATAAAACAATGCAATATCATTTACTTTGAATTTGAAATCCACATTAGAACATTTTCTGACAAGTTTAAAAGTGAACCCAAATGTCCCCTCCCCCTGTATCACGTGACAGAAATCAGCCAATCACAAAATTGTATATATTGTGCACTTTTGCACATGCTTAGTAGAAGCTGGAGCTCAGAAAGTGTACATATAAAAACAATGCACGTTTTGATAATATAATTATATTTGAAAGTTGTTTTTTTTTATTGTGACTAGATAATGAATAGATAATAGTCTCAAACAAGAGGAGATGAAGATATGTTTTGTTTATTAATCCCTTTTATTTATCCCTTTTATTTGTTTATTTACTCTTATTTTTTCTCTCTTTTTTTAATTAATTACTTAATACAAATTGTTGAAAAAACATTTGTATTAAAGGAGCTGCCAAAATCTCTATAAGACAGTGTTGCACATCTGCAATTCCTATATGGGATATTTGGTGGCACAAAGGTGTGGAGGGTGGTGAGTGGAAAGGAATTGTCACAGTGTTTGGTTCCCGTGTTTGGTTGTCTACAGATAGGAAATTAATTTATGATCTGTTAAATTTATAGCAATGAATTAATACACAATTTTCATTATACAACAACTTTAATGAACCTTTTAGCTCTACTGCAAGGGACAATGTACTATAAAATGTGTTTTCCCTTAATATGTGTTCCAAATTACTTGTTATACCTACTGCAGAGTATTAAATGTATGGTATATTGTTCCTTCATGTTTATTTCTGCCTTTAAAATAACTGGGGGGGTTCCCATTAAAACTATTACCTAGGACATACCCATAACAATGGGCAGAGCCTGTAACTAAAGCAGACCTGTTAATCACCTAGATTACGAGTTTTGCGTTGCGGCTCGTAACGCTGAAAATATGGCATTTTCAGCGTTAAAACAGCACCACAGCCATTATGAGTCTTGTCGGTATAGCTGTACCGCACATCTTTTAGCCTGTAACGCAACATCAGTACCGCTCTCGTAAAAATTAAGTTTTTTCATGGGACTCCCATAGCGCCGGTATTACGAGTTTTGCGGTGAGGCTAAAAGTGAGCGTTACAGCCTATAACGACAAGATCTGTACCGCCATCTAAACTCAGCAGTTAGGAGTTTCACGCTACAAAGCTGTAACATAAAACTCATAACTAAGAGTGTTAAAAAGTACACTAACACCCATAAACTACCTATTAACCCCTAAACCGAGGCCCTCCCGCATCGCAAACACTATAATAAACTCATTAACCCCTAATCTGCCGCTCCCGACATTGCCGCCACTAATAAAATGTATTAACCCCTATTCCGCCGCTCCCCGACATTGTCACCACTATAATAAACCTATTAACCCCTAAACCGCAAGCCCCCCACAACAAAATAAACTAAAATAAACTATTATTCCCTAAACCGAAAGCCCCCACAATGAAATAAACTAAAACAAACTATTAACCCCTAAACCGAAAGCCCCCCCACAACGGAATATACTAAAATAAACTATTAACCCCTAAACCTAACGACCCCCTAACTTTATATTAAAATTACAATTTCCCTATCTTACATTAAATTAAAACTTACCTGTCAAATTTAAAAATTAATTTTAAACTAACAATTAAACTATTATAATTATTAAACTAAAATTAAACTAACCAATTAAATAAAACTAAACTACACATTAAAAAATCCTAACACTACTACTAAGTATCTAAATTCAAAATAAATAAATAACTAAATAACAAAAAAAACCACACCAAATTACGAAAAATAACAAATTATCAAAAATAAAAAAGAATTACACCTAATCTAATAGCCCTATCAAAATAAAAAAGCCCACCCAAAATAAAAAAAAAACCTAGCCTACAATAAACTACCAATGGCCCTTAAAAGGGCCTTTTGTGGGGAATTGCCCCAAAGATATCAGCTCTTTTACCTGTAAAAAAAATACAAACCTCCCCAACAGTAAAACCCACCACGCAACCAACCCCCCAGATAATAACACTATCTAAAATAACCTAAGCTAACCATTGCCCTGAAAAGAACATTTGTATGGGCATTGCCCTTAAAAGGGCATTTAGCTCTTTTACATTGCCCAAATCCTAATCTAAAAAAAACCCACCCAAAAAACCCTTAGAAAAACCTAACACTAACCCCTGACAATCCACTTACAGTTGTTGAAGTCCCCCTTGAAGGATCCATCCAGCCGGCGAAGTCATCATCCATGCGGCAAGAAGTCTTCATCCAGGCGGCCTCTTCTATTTTCATCCAGCCAGTGAAGTCTTCATCCATGCGGCAAGAAGTCTTCATCCAGGCGGACTCTTTGATCTTCATCCAGCCGGCGCGGAGCTGGTCCATCCTGAAGACATCCGGCGTGGAGCATCCTCTTCATACGGTCACCACCGTATACTAATTCTTCAATACAAGTGACGCAATCCAAGATGCCGTCCCTTGCATTCCTATTGGCTGAAAAATTTCAATCAGCCAAAAGGAATTAGATCTGCTAAAATCCTATTGGTTGTTCCAATCAGCCAATAGGATTGAGCTCTCATTCTATTGGCTGTTCCAATCACCATGACACCATGACACTTGTATATGAGCATCGTTGTATGGTGCCTTGTCCTCAAGAGCCTCGCACAATGCCTGCGTTAGGCTGTAGAAGAGGTCATAGAGGAGCTGTGCCACCTCAGACTCCCACATGGCCAAGGCCTCCTTCATGGTTATAGTTCTGTCAAACTCCCTGGTCTAGAAATATCCGATCCATCTTCTGAGTTCTCCTCAAGCCCATCTAAACACAATAGGGATCTGTCTTTAGCGCCTAAGGGGTATATATATATTGAAACCTTCTTTTACTCAAGTTAGAGCCGAGAGCTCAGCACAAACACAACTTGTTCATTTAGTAGTTGGCTCCGACCCCTTGAAATGTATTTTTGATGTGTTTTTTAATTTCACGAAACATTTAACTACAGCTCTGAGATTGCAGTAATGATTATAGCTTAATCCCAATTGCGCTCAACTTGTAATATGAGTTCAACTTAACATGCCCACAAACGATCGGGAAAACATGCTTGCAAATGTTTGTGCACCACTTGGAATTTAGCCCATAATGTGCAATCAGAGTTGAGGAGAGAGTGCTAAAGAAACATCCACCACATCCAAGGAAGGCAGTATACCTGCAAATGGCTGACTTCCAACTGGTTTGTAGTGTCTGTAATAGGAATGAGCACAGTTTAAATCTTTTAACAGTGATCTATTGGAGGACAAGTCAAGTGCCAGTAGCAGCAGTCATTCCAGCTCCAATAGCATTTATTAAAGTTGCTGCAGTTAAAAAGCTCAGAGTTAGATCTTGGAATTGATCTGGGGGTCTGCTGTGAGGTAAAGTATCGCCTATCCCAGCCCCCACCTCTCGATGCCAACTTGAAAATGAGTGTCTCGGGGGCCCCAAAGCAGAAGTGCTCTGTTTCTACACAGAGCAGGAGCGGCAGAAACAGCAGCTGCACTGAAGGCCTTTACATATACTGCAGCAGCAATGGAGTGTAGGAGCAGCAGCAGCAGTATTAGAGGAGGCTTTTAAATAAAATGACATTTTACATTAATAAAATTAGTTGTAAGGCAAATGAGCACCAATGGATCAGGATCCTAGAAGAGGAAACAAACAGAGGCATCTCTAGGTGCATTATCATCAGGTGATAAAAACAGCAGCACAAGCAGATAAGAAATTCACTCACATGTGATGAAGCACACAATAGTGCTAATGGTGCAGGCCGAGACTTCTGAGCCACTAGGCTGACTCAACAACCAACTCTCCTGGAAAAGGTGCCCAGCGATTGTGGTGCCTCTCTCCTGGCAGTCCCGCTCTCCTTGCAGGATATTCAGTCACGATTTCCAAGTCGAATAACTTTGTAATCACTGGATGCTACTTCAGTGTAACAATCATCTGCCACAGGGTTTGGGAATTGGTGTACGGTAACAAAATTACCAAAGATAGGAGTCGTAGCGTATAAAAGCAATTTATTTGATAAAAATAATTAAAACAGTGACGCGTTTCTTGGCTGTCCACGCTGTTTCCTCAAGCTGTTAACATACTGAAAAACCTCTACCTATTTAAATCAATGTGCTCCAATCAACTATAGTAAACTAAACCCACACCTTGTTTGTTAATTGTTACATCCCCCCTCTGACATCATGTAGGTAAATAGGATTAACAGCATATGATAGGGTAACAAACATTTGGTTATTCCTCCTCCTCCAAAGTCAAACAAGAATTAACAAAGAGTTTAAACTACCGCACTAACATATAGTGTATATAGATGGCAATAGCGATAAATACAAATACAGAATTAAAAACATTAACAAAATCTCCATACTATCTTATAACGAACACAAATCACAGGTTAATGTTAATTCAAGTGGCTCACAGTCCCCTTGTAGCAACATATTAACACATGGGAAAAACACATCTCCTCTGCAAAAATAAACCAAATCTTACCAAAAAATTGATCATTCAATACACTATTAGTATCCATCTATATGACAGTGTGTCACAACCCTTCATGAATATACCAAGGTAATTAATACAGCCAGATATGAATTGATCCGAGTGCTAATTCCAAATTTTATGTTATACACATCAGAATATGTCTCACGTAAAAATAGGACTAAAGTGAAAAATATAATAGTAAAAATAATAATAAAGTGTAACTATTAATCAAGTGAATATAAGTTGTAAAATAACAACTATTATATCTATATGACTAGTGTCAACATTCAAATAACTTAAGGGCCCAAAATAAATTATATACAATAAGATATAAACTAGTGACTAGTGAGTATATGTGATTGGGCTGTGTTAAAAAATACGATTAGCTTGTGATATGTGTCCATTATATCAGCGACCCCAATTACTATAGGGGATAACAAAAATTAACAAAAAAGATAAACTAATTAAAATGCAACTAAATATATATTAAGGTTTAAACTGTGGGGGTGTAGTGTATTGTTTATAGATCCAAAATGTCTCCCTCTGGCGTAACCTAATTAATCTATTGTATCTGTGAGATGAGAGAACATGTTCAATGAGGGTGATATTAAAACACTTCAGATCACCACCATGCCTGGCATTACAGTGTCGAGACACACTATGATATAGGAATTTTGTCTTCATATTCCTAAAATGTTCAGACCACCTATGACTAAGGCATCTACAAGTGCGCCCCACGTACTTGACCCCACATTTACAGGTCAATAAATATATAACATACATAGAAGCGCAAGTGATACGGCTTCTTATGGGATAAGTGCATGTTTAATGGTCAGATTTAAACGTGGTTTTCCCATGAGAAACGTGTCACTGTTTTAATTGTTTTTATGGAATAAATTGCTTTTATACGCTACCGCTCCTATCTTTGGTAATTTTGTTACCGTACACCCATACCCGAACCCTGTGGCAGATGATTGTTACACTGTAACAGTTCCTGAAGTAGCATCCAGTGGTTACAAAGTTATTCGACTTGGAAATCGTGATTAAATATCCAGCAAGAAGAGCGGGTCTGTCAGGAGAGTGGGACCGCCAGGAGAGAGGCACCACAATCGCTCGGCACCTTTTCCAGGAGAGCTGGTTGTTGAGTCAGCCGATCGGCTCAGAGGTCTCGGCCTGCCCCATTAGCATCACATTCATCATCACATGTGAGTGAATGTCTTATCTGCTTGTGCTGCTGTTTTTTTTTTTAAACTTTATTAAAGGTAAAGCAAAGAAATAACTGAAAAGAGAAAATCAGTATAACTGAGACCAACTGAAAGAAGGTCACATTACAAAGTTGTTTGTGATGACACAATACATAACAGTGAAATACAAAGAACAGAAACAACATAAGATAAATATAGTGCAATGCTGTTCTTGCAGGAAAGTATTTATGTATCAGTTGTAGAGGAATTGGGATATATAATAAACACTCATTAGTAGGATAATCCTTCGACCAACTGATTCCAAGCATATCTAATGCTGACTGGCTTGCAAGCTGTTGGACAAGTAGTTAAGGAGGTATATATGCATTGGGTCTAGAGTGCTTGTGGGTACTAGAGGGGACGTGAGAAAGATGAAGTGTATTCAGGTTGGTGGTGGTGCTTGATTTAGATATTCTTCCCAGAGGAAGCAAATGGATTGATAATCATCCAAACATTTACTTTGTGTGTAGTGGTGTTTTTCTAGCTGGAGAGATTTTGTGGTTATCTCTCTCCAGGTGTTAACTGATGGGAGGTGCGGTGATTTCCAATTTTTTGGGATAAGTCTTTTTGCTGAGTTGACCATAATCGTCATCAATGTGAGTCTCAATTTACATTTAGTCTTAGTAAATTTGTTAAAGAGGAAAAACCAGATGTTTAGGTCTAGAGTCGTTGAGAGTGCCCTTTCCATTGCAGTCTTGATTGTCATCCAGTAAGATTGAGCGATGGGACAAGCCCACCAAATGCGTGTGGGAGTACCTTCTGTGTTACAACCTCTCCAACAAGTTGGGGAGGATGTGGGGAAGATTATGTGCAGTCGGGATGGTGTGTAGTACTATCTGCATAAGAATTTAATATTCATCTCTAGTGTGTATATAGAAGATGAGGATTTGGTCATGGATGAGAAGATGTGGTACCATGTTATTTGGGGTTGGTGTGCGTCGATCTCTTTTTCCCATTTGTCTACATAAGAAGGAAGTGAGGTAGGGTATGGGTGCATAAGAATTTGATATGTCGTTGATAGGAGACCTTTGTTTACGGCTTCTCTGGTACAGATACCCTCAAAATCAGTTAAGTTGGGGGGCGGAGCCTATAGCTGAAGCGGCAAGACGCATTTTTATGGAGCTCCTGGCTCTAATTATCTTTAAAAGCCTTAACTACAGGACATTCGTCCAAAACAGAACAAATTTATGCTCTGAAATAGTCTGAGATAGTTGGAAACACAAATCCACATCGAAATTGCTGATCGCCTATGTTCTTCAGCTGTGCCACAAAGTGATCGCTACCTTTTGAAAGGCCGACCGTCTGCGTGACCAGGGCTGCCGCATTATACCTCCCCCGGGAAACTGGGTTACAAGGCAGGAGTTTATCACTGCTTCACAAGACTGTTCATACATTTCATCTGGAATCAACACTAAACAATATTTATTTTGTGCAACTGTTACTGTACAAGATAGACAGCAGGAGATTTCAGTGCCTTTCTCATCAGCACGTAGCCAATAAAGATGGCGTTTGGCGCTGAAATGCTACTTGCAGCCGTGACAAGGCTGCTGCAAGATCACCATGAGAAGATACTACAATCATGGGAAACTGAGTGTGGTGGACTCCGTGAGCTGGTCAGACAGGTTGGGCACAGACACATGAAGCCAGGAGACCCTGCAGAGAAAACCGACAGGGACACAAGCCTTCAGGAGCCTATTACAAGCTTATCGGGCACAACACCTCAACTTCAGGATCCGATTGCGGTAGCACCGCACTTGAGCCTGTCTGTTAAGTACCCCCCAGCAATTGGTGGCTATCCGTGTGCGATCTCGGTCGTTAGCGAGAGGCAACTGCAAATCCCCAGACAACAGCTGATCGCAACTGAAATGGCAAGCGCAGCCAGCGCTGAAGCGACTGCCGCATTCTCAGGCCCAGAAATAACTCACCTCACAGATGCCAGCGAGAGGAGGGTGACAGTGGGGGATCTGACTCAACCCGAGATGAAACTTGCCTATCGTAAGAAGAGTGCTTCTGTGGAGTCCGGGGCCGCAGAGATGAGGTTCACGGTCACATATAATTGTCTTCCGGTGAACAAAGTGAGCTTGAGAGATCGACTACCAGCCCGGGGAGCTTTCTGTCAACCCATGATCAGCATGGACGCACCTTGCTACTGTCGGCCCTTTGACCCTGGGGGCTATCAGACAGCCTTCGGTAGGTGTCAGAAAGAGTTACTCACGGACTGACAGGTCACAGCCGCAGCACACTGAATTTCATAATACCCTATTCAGATGGACTGGAAAATGAAGTTAGTATACAATTACCCTCAAAATAGACTTTATAATACGCTCAGCTGTGGCCTTATGCTTGCGATTTAGATGAGTGTTTTTTCTTTTAAGTGGGGTCCTGAGCTATTGGGATCTATACAACTGCTTATTGTTGTGTCTAGCTGCTGCGACTAGACTTGCATAACTCAGTAACACTCCACTGCAAGTCTTTCTGTGTATGTCTGTTTACCTTTAACCCTTCACCCATACTTGACGTTATCCTATTGACACTGTGAACGCACGTTGCAGCAGCAGGACCCTGGACCACTGGAACACGGACATCATATGTTTATTAACTCTGTGCTAGCATATAATATAAATAGCTGCTGCGGACAGGAGGTATAACTCTGTGTCAGCGTAACTAGGATATAAATGCACTGGCTAAATCAGCGTCTGTTATACTCTTTATAATATGTATCAGAATGCACTATCTTGGGGTAAAAATACTGCTTAGATAACTACACAGATGGCTACGGTTACCGCTGCTGCAGGAGGGCAATATTGTTCTGGGGTAAAAGTAATATTTTAGCATAACTCTGTGCTAGCGTCCCAATATGTCTCAGAATGCTAAAGATTTGGTACACATTGACTTAGCCCAACCTTAACGCAGCCCAATATCAGGTAACATTCCCCCTGCTTTTGATATACCCAGGAGCTGCTTGTTTCAATAGCTTACTAATATCAACCCAGGTGCTGCTAGTTCAAGTAGTTCAAGTAACTTACTCATATGTTTCAGACTGCTAAAGGGATAGAACACATTAACTGTTACTGCTGAAAGAGGGCATAACCCTATGCTAGCGCTCAAACATCTTTCTGTCCAAATACGTTTCAGACTACTAAAGATTCAGAACACTTTAATTCAGCTCAATATCAGCTAATATTCCTTTTCTTTTAGTATACCCAATAGCTGCTTGTCTAAATAATATAATAATATATACCCAGGTGCTGCTTGTTTAAGGAACTCACTTACAGTGTATTAATTTCTATACATCACTCTCAGTAACTCCTTTATAAGTATATAACTGGTACTTGTTAAAGTAACTCACTATATGTTAGTGTTGATTACCTACCTTCTTCAACTACATTCTGGGTCCAAGAGTGGCCCATTTTCCTTGTTCTCCTTTCCCCAAGGCCCCTACTACGACATAGTTATATTTCAGGAGGTCCAAGAGTGGCCTTTATATTTTTCTAGGGGCATGCGTTATGTCTTTAAGTTAATATACTCTAATGGGGATGCTATATAACAGAAAACATGAGGTTACATTTTCTTATTTCTATTCGCATGACTAGATAATAATTGTCTTCCTTGTATGACATGACTATATCTGGTGATATTGAATATATTAATGTTTTGTTTCTATTTATATTCTTCTCCCAGTGTTAATGTGATACCTTTCTGTATTTACATGTCTTGCGAATTATCACTTGAATTGTTAAATCATACTTTATACCTCAATAAAAATTAAATAAAAAAAAAAAAAAAAAAAAAAAAAAAAAATCAGTTAAGTTGCGCATGAGTTGGGTTGTGTGTGGATGTCTCATAAGAAAATCCGACATTTGAAGATAGCGAAACCAATTTTCATATGCGGGATCTAAATAGGGGGTAATCTCAATTTGAGTTTTGGGTTTACCATTATCTATGAGGATATGGCAAGGGATGGACTTGGTTATGCGAGGTTTCAACACTGCTTGCTTTGGTTGTTGAAAGGGGAAATCAAAGTTTTCTAAAATGGGGAACAGGGGAGAGGGTATTGTGGATACTTAACTGTGTTTTTTAATTAATGTATTCCATACATGAAAAGTTTCAGCAATTATTGACGGAAGAGGAACTGGTAGGTTCCTCGATTTTGGGGAGAGCCAACACTTGCTCCCAAGATGGTTAGTGTTGGATAGGTGATGTTCTAAAAGAACCCACTCTTTGTGCAGCAAATGCTTGCACCAGTTGATAATTCTGGTAAGGAAGGTGGTCAATCTGTACTGTTGCAGATTTGGGATCCCCAAGCCTCCTAAATCCTTTGGGCGATAGAGGGTTGCAGTTGCAATTTGGGGACGCTTATGTTGCCAAATATATTTCATGATTAGTTTTTGCAGATTATGTATTAGTGGTAACGGTAAGGGAATGGGGAGGGTCTGGAAAAGATAAAGTAGTTTCGGGAGAAGTATCATTTTAACAGCATTGATCCTGCCCACCCATGATAGAGGTTTGTTGCTCCAGGAACATAGGAGAGCTTGTGTCGTTATGGTTATGTCTTTGAAATTTGTATCTAGTAATGTGGGCTTGTAAGGGGAGATGTATATTCCTAAGTATTTAATGGATTGTTGCTGTGTGCGAAAATGAGCAAGTGATTGTATTATTTTCAGTACATCTGCCTGAAGCCCAATTGGAAGGAGTTCTGATTTGGAAATATTGATTCTGAAATTGGAAAAATTACCGTAGGTGTTTAAAGTTTGGAGGAAGGGGGGAATCGAGGAAGCTGGCTGTGTGAGTGTTAAAAAGATATCATCCGCATATAGAGAAGTATTATATTCATATTGATCAAATTTGAAACCTTGAATAGCAGTATTTTTTCGGATATGGGAGGCCAGAACCTCCATGGCAAGTACAAATAGTATGGGAGAAAGAGGGCAGCCCTGTCTTGTACCATTGGAGATCTGAAATGGGCGGGATAATGTATCATTTAATTTGACTTTGGCTAGTGGTTGATTGTATAAGGAGAAAATTTCACCTATAAAGGCTTGATCAAATCCGAATTTAGTAAGTGTCGTTCCCAGGAAAGGCCAATTTAGCCTATCAAAGGCTTTCTCCGCGTCCATAGAAATGAACGCAGAGGGTATATTGTGTTTATGGGCATATTTCATGAGATGCAAAATTTTCTTTTCTTTTTCAATAATTTTTATTGTTTTTACATTATATACAGCATCATCACATATTAACAAAAATATATAAATCTACAATCAACAAAATACAGATAGATTTGAAAATAAAATAGTCTCTACTTAGCTTACAATTTCCGCAATACAAAAAAAATAATATTTAAATCAAAAAATAGATTTCTCATCCTGTATCCTATTCTTACACACATAATCATTACAAAATCAAATGTGAGTGATACCATACTAAAAGGCCATAACACCTAGACAGAAAAAAAAAAATAATAAAAAAAAAAATAGTTTGAGTTCTCCCTCTCTCATCCCCCCCCCGTTACTCCAGTACTCCCACCGCATTGTCCCCCATTGGGTCACTCCAGCCAACTGTGCGGAAATACATTTAATAACGTCAACTCTGCAAAACTCACTGTTGAAAGGAAGGGGGCAAGAATTATCTTTTGCAGCGGTATAGAGTATGATAGAATAACCGGAGACCATTTCCACAGAAATTTCTGCGTTTGTTTCTCAGTAGCATCGTAAAGGTGATATGATTCAAACACTAAATGGTCTTGTAATGTTTTAAAGACCATAGCTAGACCAGGAACACTCTTAGCTTTCCAATTTTTCAGTATACAGTGTCTAACAGTTAATATAATTGTGTGTAAACTATTTATAGTATTACAATTAATCCTATCATTTGATGAAAAAAGAAAAATAACATCTTTCCCATCTAATGCTATTGTTACTTTGTATAATTTATTGAACCAAAAGATAATTTTCAGCCATAATTGTCTGACCTTAGGACATGTCCAAAACATATGGAGTAAATCTGCCTTGCCATGTGCACATCGCGGACATAGGTCAACTGGGGTCGAATAAAATTTAGATATTTTCCACGGTGATAGATAGAAATTATTAATCAACTTCATATGTGATTCTTTCAAAGTTATAGGTATCTTACATTTACCCATGGCCGCAAAATTTTAATAGTATTATCTTTTGTTTCCCTATGAGGGGTAAACCCTGCTTGATTTAAATGAATTAAAGATGCTAATACAGTGTTAATATGGGTTGCAAGTATTTTTGCGTACAATTTGATATCTGTATTGAGAAGAGATATTGGGCGGAAGTTCGCTGGAACGGTGGGTGGTTTGCCTGGTTTGGGAATAACAACTACGTGGGCTTCCAGCATAGATTGGGGGAAGGGATTGTTATGGGACACTTCATTAAAAAGAAGTGTAAGATGTGGTATGAGTACTGATGAGAATGTATAGTAGTATTTGCCCGATAATCCATCCGGGCCCGGACTTTTCCGTTATTTAATGATTAAATGGCTGCTAGCAATTTGTGATGGGAGATGGGCTTATTAAGGTCTTTGAGTTGGTCATGTGAAATTGTGGGTAATTGTGCACTGGAAGCGTAGTCAGTCATGGATAGGGGTAATACTTGCACTGACTTGTCTATTTGTAGATTATAAAGAGCGGCGTAGAAGTCATGGAAAGATTGAAGGATGTCCTTGGTAGTTTTAAGAGTAATTGAGGATTTGGGTTGATGGATTTCATAGATATACGACTTAAGTTTTTTATTTTTCAGTGCCCTGGCTAATAATTTTCCTGATCTGTTACTTTCGTAGTAAAACATACTCTTTGTTTTTGTGCATAGTGTTTGATATTCAATTTGTAAAAAAACTATCTAGTGCAAGTCAAGCTTTATGCAAATCGTTTGTTATAAGGGGATCAGTTGGGGATAGCTTATGGGCAAGGTCTAATTTAGCAAATGAGTCTGACAGGGTCTTATAGGACTGTCTATGTGTTTTTAAATGTTGAGCTTTAAGCTTAATCAGCTCTCCTCTAAGCACACATTTGTGTGCTTCCCATAAAGTGTATTTGCTGTCAACCGAGTGCATGTTGAGAGTGAAATATTCTTCAATGGTTTTACTAAGGTGTGTAATCGTATCTGGGTTGCTTAGGAGGTTTTCATCAAGTCTCCATTGGTATGGTGTTATGGGAATGTTGTACCAAGATAGTTGGAGTTTCACTGCGGAATGGTCCGACCATGATGTGGGGGATATGTCACATTTATTAACTAGGACTAATGCTGCTTGGTTTGAGAGTATATAGTCAAGGTGGCTGTAGGATTTAATGGGGTGAGAGAAAAAAGTATAATCACGTGTGTCTTGGTGAATAAAACGCCAAGTATCATACAGATTGCGATTTCTCATTCCCTTCCAAAGAGTGTTTGTTATTTTTTTTTATATTTTAATGTTGGGGTTTAAGCTATCCTTAGAGGGATGTAAGGGGATGTAAGGGGATAAAGGTAGGTCCCTTAGTGATATCTGTTATTTTGTTAAGGATATTTTTGAAAAATGCAGTTTGATTAGTGTTCGGGGCATATATATTTATTAGTGTGATGGGCCTGCCATAGAGTAAGCCTACCAGGCCTAGGTATCTGCCTTCAGTGTCTTTAGCAGATTGTATAAGTGTGAAAGGGATTGATTTATTAATGAGAATGCTGACTCCACCCCTTTCAGAACCGTTGGAACTATGGTAATGGGTGGTAAAGGTCTTGCCGAAGTATTTGGGCTCTTTGTTACGTTTAAAGTGTGTCTGCTGAAGAAACAATATATCTACTTGTCTTTTCGATAGATCGAGTAGAGCTTTCGATCTCTTATGGGGTGAATTCAAACCTCTTGCATTTTTGGTAAGAAGGGTTAACTTTTGCACTGCCTCTTTGGTGTTGTTAGCCATAACTATTACAATTAAAGTGGAGGGATATCTGATGGTTGGGAAGGGGGAACATCTCAGTGGTGTAATGTAGATATGAGTGCAAATGGGTTCCTGCAAATGAGAACATATTCAACAAACATTTTGATGAGGAAAAAGTCATAAAAACTGTGAAATATTAAACATGAAATTATCAACAAGGTGAACAAAAGGGGAAAAAACTCTCTTCCTATTATAGGGCATAAATGAGAGTGGTTAGGGGGTATGACCACTACTAGCCCTATGGAATGTGGGTTAAGTTGGTTTGCTGGAGCCGGATACCCTGGCCAGAGGGGGTAAGAACGGAAGGGGTATGGGAGGGTATGGGGTATGGGAGGGGTAGAAGGTTGGAAAAGGGAGAGGAAGGGGGCTGGGAGGGTGGGGATAGTTATAAGGAGATATAAGTACAGTTATTCATAAGGTATCAAGAGATTACAAACACATTGTACAGTTACTTGCCCGATTTGACGGGGGACACAATGTTCAAAGTCCGTGCAAACTAAAGGCGAAGAAGTTATTAGGTGGCATGAGGTGAAGAAGTAGGGCTGGAAGCAGTTTGGCTTCCAGGTGAGGCCACAGCTGGTTTATTCTTCTTTTGTAGGACAGTGTGCCAAGAATTGGCTGGTGGATTTCCCATCTTGGGTAGAGAAGGTAGGGCGTGGGTGAGGGAAGAGGACCCAGAAGGGGGGTCTAAGTCCAGTGTGGAGCAAAAGTTTGGGATATCTTCTGGAGTCCTACATATGTAGCGGGAATTGTTCCTGATGGTCCAGATGTGCGTTGGGAATCCCCAACGATATGGAATCTTTTTATTCCATAACAGAGTGGTGATTGGGGCAAAATCTTTCCTCCGCTGCAAAGTCCGTGTTGAAAGGTCCTGAAAAAATTGCAGAACATTACCTCTGAACCGTATGATTCTTTCTGGATTGAGATAAGAGCATCTCTTTTTCTTGGAAATTCTTAAAACTAATTACAATGTCTCTGGGAGGCGCTGAGTCAGATGGTTTAGGTCTTAAAGTCCTGTGTGCTTGAACCAAGGGATCTCCGTTGGGAAAGATGGGTTCTTTAGGTGTTGAAATAAGGCTTGAAGGTAAACCGGAAAGTCTCTTGGTAACACAGACTCAGGTACACCTCTAATGCGCATATTTTTGCGTCTACTGCGGTTCTCTAAGTCATCCAGTTTTTCTTGAAGTTACACAATAGTTTCTTGCTGTGAGGTGAGCTGGTATGTGAGGTGTTGAATATCTTCTTTCATAGAATCCTGGTTACCTTCCAAGGTTTCCACTTGAAAGCCAAGTGTATGTATATCCTGTCTCATCTCAGCCAATTCCTCTCTGATACATGTGAGTGGTATTTGCTGCAACTTTTCCTCTCTGCTTTTGATTAGTAGGAGACATTTCTGCAGTGTCTGAACCTTGTAGGAATGAGGTCATTGTTAAAAGTTTACCTGTTGCAGGTTTCACCAGCTTATCTTGTTTTAAAGTGCGTCTAGTTGACATGTTAGATAATATAGATGTTCAACCTGAGTGTATGAGAGCTTTCAGTCTCAGGAAAGTATTTATTGAAAGTTTCAATACAATTACAAGTGAGGAATAAAAAATAAAAAAAGCAGCAAAAAAGCAACTTTTGCTATTTTGATCTTATTGACAGTCACTATTGCAGTAAACAAGGATCTCAATAATTAGGGCTCAGATTAACCTCTCATGTGCATGGATAGGATGTTTGCAAAGTGATGCTTTGTAGGCCTCAGCTATTCCTCAGGCTGGAGACTGTTTACTGATAGGTATTGAGGTTTCTTTGTTCTGTGATTAACACCACTACACTGATTTGGAGAGGGGGTAGATTAAGCTAATATCTCTTGAAGTATGTGTGCATAAATTGCTAAGATGCTGGTTTAGATAGCTCACCTTTTCCGGTCCGGTGTAGGCCCAAGCCGGGGACTAAATTTGAAACTGGTATCCGGATTCAAGCATACACCCTCCGAATCGTTACCGGATCGTTTTTGAAGTCTCTGAGCTTCTGGATTACAGATTGGGGCTCCTTTCTGTGTAGGTTGATGGCTGTGATACCCCTAATTCATGCTGGTTGTGTTGGATGGGAGGGCCGAGTAGGCCGGAATAGGCCGGATTCAACAAAATTGTCTATTTTCGTCCAGTCTTTGTTTGAACAGTTGCTGGGTGGTAGAGGAGTTAGGTTAGGGAGCTTTAGGGGTGTTTGGGAGCAGGATGGCCAGGATAAACAGCTGGATTTTAGGCTTTAGTGGCAGAGCTCCGGTGTTATGCTGCTCTCATGTCAGCAGCCAGCTCCGCCCCCTCCTTGTGCTGCTGTTTTTATCACCTGATGATATTGCACCTCGAGGTGCCTTTGTTTGTTTCCTCTTCTAGGATCCTGATCCATTTCTGACATTTTCACCGGAGAGCTGCCTGTGATATCGACTATATTCTAAAGAGACTCTATTGTTGGGATATATATTTATATATATATGTTCCACCCTTTTGTTGGTTTGTGCTAAATCCTTTGTGCTTAACCCTTTGTATGGTATATCAGGGGTTTCTTATTCCCTTTATCTTTATTATGCCGGTTTGCTTTCAGGGCGCCTCCTATGAGTAATTGATTGACACGTTTTCTGTGACTTTCTCTTACTGTTGAGATGAGCACCAAACTACTAAAGAAGGTGAGCAGCAAACTGGGGCCACGATTAAGAGGGTGTTACTGACCTAGTAGGCCGATCAGGAACTGGAACCCAATAGCAGTGAGACAGCACACCCATACAAGCATAACCTCAAGGGGGACCTGGAGGTGAGCCTGGAAAGAATCCTAGGAGGTCTGTGGTGGCGCACATTCTTTACTAATTAAATAAAGGAAAATAATTTTTTTTCAAGTGATGTGGCCAAGAGGAGCAGGCAAAAGCGAGGTCAGATGGTCCAAGGCCAGGGGAGACAGCAATGGTTCATAAACATATAAACATAGCCTAGACCAAGTAGCTGGGAGATTCAATGATGCTGGGAGCTCGGAAGGGCCAAGGAGCAGAGCCAGAACAGGTGCAGGAGCAGGAACAGGAGCAAGAGCAGAGTGAGGAATAGGAGCAGAACACCAGGTAACCTTAGCCAAAGTTTCATAATAACCGAGCACGGGATTGAGCATGCTCAGGTTTTGGAGAATTTTCAAAGAGCTTTTATGTTAATTCTGCTGATGCTGCTGTGCCTGCTACTACTATTGGTGGTTGTGGTGGGTCCTCCTTATCTCCTATTGCTGGTTGCCATGGGCTTCCCTGCTACTAATGCTGAGGAAGATGACCCTGCTGTTGCTGCTTCTCTAGATGTTTAAGCCAGAGCAGCAGAATACAACCTTGACAATGACATTTGACTCTGCTTCATAGATAGTGAAGCAGAGGAAACAGTGGTTCTCCCACTTACAGCAATTAGACAACTAGCAGAAGCAGATGACACATACTCTGAGCATGTAGTAGTGATGCTGGTGATAGTAATATTACTGGTGGTCACACAAAACATACACTATATGGCCAAAAGTATGTGGACACCTGCCCATCACACCTTTAAAAACTTGTTGGACATCCCATTCCAGAATAATGGACATTAAAATGGAGTTGCCCCCCTTTTGCTTCTATAACAGCTGCCACTCTTCTGTCAAGGCTTTCTACAATATTTTTGAGTGTGTCTAAAGGAATTTATGCCCATTCAGCCAAAAAAAATTTGTGAGGTAAGGCACTGATAATGGACGTCTGGCTCACAATTGGCATTCCATTGTTTCCCAAAGGTGTTTAGTAATGTTGAGGTCAGGGCTCTGTGCCATCCTCTAAAGTCCATCCACACCAAAATGATCAAACCATGTCATCATGGACTTCAGAGAACATGTTTCCACTGCTCTAGAGTCCAGTTGTGCTTTACACCACCCCGGTCAATGCTGGGCATTACGCATATTGATATGAGGAAGTGTACAGCTGCTCAGACATGGAAACCCATTTCATGAAGTTCTTTACTCACAGTGTGCTGATGTGGACTACACTTTGTGTTTGGACTGTTTGTTGCTAACGGTTGCTTCCACTTCACAATAATAACACAGATAACCAGGGCAAGTCTAGCAGGGCAGAGCTCTTCAGTACAACCCATTGTACTGACAATGTTTGTATATTGAGATATTATGAATATGTGCTGGATTGTATGCACCTGTTAACAATGGGTGTGGCTGACACATCTAAACTCAAAAATTAGTAGGGGTGTTCACATATGTTTGACTATATTGTGTACCTTCTGTCTCCCTCTCAGACACTCCTTTCTTGTGAGGATGACTGATTTTCTGAAGCACTGAAAATGTTATTGCAGAAAATATGTATTATTTTCTTGTTGAGCTTTCTGAAGATCAAAAATGGGATTGTGTTTTGGTGTTATCATTGAAAATTAAACATTTGATATTTAAGTGTGGTTTTATTCAAAATTTCTAGGAAGACACTAGAAATAATACAATACTGTGTGTGCTGTGCAACGAAGACAGTAAAAAAATGTTTTTTATGGTCAGCAACAACAATTGAAGAAACAGCATTGTTTCTCTTTCTCTCTCTCTCTATCTAAATTGAATCTGAACTGGAACAAGAAATACAATCTGTTGCAGATTGCATTTGAGGCAATGACTAGCTCACTGTGGCACAGAAGTAACTCACAACTACACTTTCCAATAGTTATAGTCAAAGTTATTGACAAGTACTGAGCTCCCACTAGTCTCCCACCTCCCTATGCTATGTTAAGTCTTGATTGGACAATGTATGACTAAAATCAACATTTAGTGCCTTACTGGCTGTCCCAATAATTGGTAATACTAATTAGTAATACTATGACAGGACTGGGCAGGTGGCATTGGCACTTGAATGGTAAGAATCCCTGTACATTATTGCAAACAAATAAGTTGATTAGCTGAACAATGTTAGCTCCTTCCACCTTTCATGTTCCTTTGTAGAGTTCCAAATGGAACAAACAAAGCCATTTGATCACATGTTCATTCTTTGTTTCTTTCATTTACTTTTATTTGGTGATTAGCTTTAGTACAAATCACTGCATAGATATTACATATAATTGGCCAATCAATATATTTAAATATTTAAATTTAAAGGGACAGTCTAGTCCAAAATAAACTTTCATGATTCAGATAGGGCATGCAATTTTAAACAACTTTCCAGTTTACTTTTATCACCATTTTTGCTTCATTCTCTTGGCATTCATAGTTAAAAGCTAAACCTAGGAGGTTCATATGCTAATTTCTTAGTCCTCGAAGGTCGCCTTTACTCTGAATGCATTTTGATAGTTTTTCACCACTAGAGGGTGTTAGTTCATGTGTGTCATATAGATAACATTGTGCTCACGCACTTGGAGTTACCTAGGAGTAAGCACTAATTGGCTAAAATGCAAGTCTGTCAAAAGAACTGAAATAAGGGGAAAGTTTGCAGAGACTTAGATACAAAGTAATCACAGAGGTAAAAAGTGTATTAATATAACTGAGTTGGGTATGCAAAACTAGGGAATGGTTAATAAAGGGATTATTTATCTTTTAAAACAATACAAATTCTGGTGTAGACTGTTTCTTTAAGGACCAACCAATAGAAAAAAACACTTTAAAAATAATATGAATATGGCATTAATGAATCTAGACCATTGTATATTAAGTACATCTAAAAAAATAGTGGTCTTTTTTCTAGGCACAAAAACAATGTCCTTTGTAAAAAGTCTTGAAGTAGTATAAAAATAAAATGTTAAGGGCTAATTTGTATTTTATCAGGTCCTGTATGAACCGTCTCAATGACATTACCAGAGCATTTCACTTTTGTTTATACCAGCGTTAAGGTTATTATTGCTTGAGTATAAGTATTAACCAAGAACTTGTAATATGAGTACAACTTTCCACCATCATAGAAATTATAGAGAGTGTTAGTTACGGCAATATCACTCTATTTTTTTAAATGCCAATTTTTAACATAGGTTCTAGCAATAAAAATATTGCAACCTTGCGATTGCATTTGTGCTTCTCACTGTAATCTAGGCCAATTAGTGCCATGCAGCTATAAACAATGCTAGCACTGGGAACTGAGTTAAAGGGACATGAAACCAAAAATGTTTCTTTTGTGATTCAGATAGAGGATATGATTTTAAAAATATTTTTAATTTATTTCTATTACCAAATTTGCTTTATTCTCATTGTATTCTTTATTGAGAAGATACCTAGGAAGGTAGCATGCATATTTGGAGTGCTACATGGCAGAAAAAGTGCTGCCAACTAGTGTTTATACAATTGTATAAGATTCTTGCAAAACTGCTGCCATTTAGTGCTGCTGACACGTGCATGCTTCTAAGCTTTTCAATAAAGGATGCCATAGGAATAAAGAACTTTTGACATATATTGTAAAGTTGTTTAAAATAAAATGCTCTATCTGAACCGTGACAGAAAACAAAGTGGGGTTCACATCACTAAAGAATAATTTTGTTAGGCCTAAAATGCTAATGCTGCTGTATTCTGAATAATAAAACAAGGGATAAGTGTCTGAAGAGATAGCAATATCTGAGGAGATTTCTGTAAAATACAAAATGATTATTGATCTGTGCTATTATGTATACTTTTATTAATTCCCTTCAACCAGAATACACATATATATTATACATTTAAGGTCTACTGTTTTCCACTATACCGATGCCTCTCCAGGCACATTCCTTCACTAAGGAAGTAGAACTGTGGGACTATCAAGATTCATGTTTCCCATAGCTGGAAAATATACATTTCTATAGCTCAGACATCCCATTATGAGCTGGACTCCAAACATTACCAAATTTAGATTTTAAACAAAACTAGCTCCTACTTCCTCTTTAAAAACAAAACAAACCTCCAACTAACCAAACAAAAAAACAAGCAAACAACCTACACATAGCAGAGATGCCCACAGAGACTCTTCTGACAAGGAGAGGGGGGTTATTTTATGTTACTAACAAAAGGATATATAATGTATGACTACCCCTTTAAGAATTTTAGTTTATATCCTATGTATTAAGGGTACAGAATTGCATTGTGCAGAGTTATATCAAAGAAAACTCAGAAATAGCATCAGACTGGGTTTGTGATACTTTAAAAATGTTCTTTGTTCACTTCTAAAAAGAGAGTATTTCAAAATGTGGTAATTGCCCTGGTCAGCCAGTTAGAAACAGATACCTAGGTATAAGTTGTACTTCCTGTTAGTTTTACTTTAATTTAAATATAAGGTATATGAAACACCAAACATTTCTTTCATGTAGAGCACACAGTTTCAAACAACTTTAAAATGTACTTATATTATCAAATTTGCTTCATTCTCTTTGTATCCTTTCTTTTAAGGGGTAGCAATGCACTAATGGGAGCTAGCTGAACATTTCAGGTGAGTCAATAAAAGAGGCATATATGTGCAGCCACCAATCAGCATCTAGCTCCCAATCAGCAGTGTACTGATGCTCCTTAGACTCCCTAGGTATGCTTTTCAATAAAGGATACCACGAGAACCAAATAAATTAAATAGAAGGACATTTGAATGTTTTTTAAAATTGCATGCTTCATCTGAATCATGGAAGTTTAATTTTGACGTTATTGTCCCTTTAAAAGGGCAGTAAACACCTTATTAACAATACAATTCTAATCAAAGCTATAGCTGTTTCAAAAGTGTATTTAAGTATGCACTGAGCACCAACATGTCTAGGTCCACAATTCTAGTCCATCAGAATTGAATGCAAATGCTTTGTGTGCAGTTTCAATTATTTTGTCTGCCCTTAAAAACAAAAAAATGAAAAGCCCCTAATAATATCCGTGGTTTTGTGTTCAGCAGGAGAGAGCTGTTTATTGTACACAAACTGCACAACATTAAAACATGCGGCTAGATTACGAGTCTTGCTTTAGCCTTAAAAAGTAGCGTTGAGAGGTCCCAACACTGCTTTTTAACGCCTGCTGGTATTACAAGTCTGGCAGGTACAGGTGTACCGCTCACTTTTCTACCGCAAATCCCCTTACGTCAGTTGCGTATCCTATCTTTTCAATGGGATTTTCCTAACGCCAGTATTATGAGTCTTGGAAGAAGTGAGCGGTAAACCCTCTCCTGTCAAGACTCCTACCGCATTTAAAAGTCAGTAGTTAAGAGATTTATGGGCTAACGCCGTAACATAAAACTCTTAACTAAAGTGCTAAAAAGTACTCTAACACCCATAAACTACCTATTAACCCCTAAACTGAGGCCCCCCCCCCCACATCGGAAACACTTTAATAAAGTTTTTAACCCCTAATCTGCCGGCCCTAACATCGCCGACACCTACCTACATTTATTAACCCCTAATCTGCTGCCCCCAACGTCGCTGCTACCATATTAAATTTATTAACCCCTAAACCTAAGTCTAAACCTACGTCTAACACCCCCCTAACTTAAATATAATTTAAATAAAACAAAATAAAATTACTACAATTAAATAAATTAATCCTATTTAAAACTAAATACTTACCTGTAAAATAAACCCTAAGCTAGCTACAATATAACTAATAGTTACAGTACCTATCTTAGGGTTTATATTTATTTTACAGGCAACTTTGTATTTATTTTTTATTTTTTTTATTTATAACTTTTTATTTGGTTTGAAAAGATAAAAGTGACAATTGGGGGCACGCAGGACCCCTATTCCAAAAGACACAAACAAGAAATTCGGACACGCAGGTCCGAAATAATACACAAACTGAGAAAGGTACTATATATAGGGCATGTAGGACCCCTGAAGCAAGAAACAAAAACAGTAAATGAAGTAAATCGATAAATAAGTCCCCAAGGGTCCAGACTGGAACAGGTAATTTCCCTGGAGTGTGTAGAAAAACATGATATGTAGACATATTTCCCTGCTCGGGTAATGAACAAGTTAAGACTAATCAGTGGGGAAACTAATACTATGTTGGGATGGGAAAAGTTGTGGCGAAAATAGTTCGCCTGTTTTGAACCCTGAAGTGGGTTCTATAAATATAGGAGTGAGGGGGGAGTTGAACTTGTACAAGATACCTAATGCAAATAACATAAAAATGAAGATGACTGGGTATAGCACGTTATAAGGGCAGTGGTTGAGCCTATAACCTCTTTTATAATAGGATGGGCCTTAGACTATTAAGGGTTGCATAAACTTGGACCTCCTCCATAGTCAATATGGGTCCTCGCTGCACATCATCACTAGGCAGAACAGATTGAGCCTACAACTATCCTGTGGGAGTAGGTTATCTCATAATTAATACGTTGTCCGACTGCAAATAGGGTTCCCATGTTAATGGGAATCAACATCTCCAGCATCGCTACCTCACATTGTGTAATGAAGACCTAATCTAGTTGTACGCATGTGAACAAATATATGGGTTAGACTACCTTAGTGTGAACTCCCTCAGGACCCTGGCCACTGGACCAGAAGGAGAAACACAAGCTATGTGAAGATTGTCTCAGGTCATAGTGAAGTGATAAAGATGCATCAAAGTGTGGTAGTAACATAAGATTGTCCCTGCTAGGGGCCCCTCTCAAACCCCCAGACCGGGCAGATACGTAACAAGGATTTATCAGTACCATTGGATGCATTATATCAGTAACCTATGTCCAATACGGTAAGAATATGACTGTTGCAACCTCCACGTCCCGGACCCACATAAAGGTGTCCCTCCTGGGGCTCCCCACTAACCCACAGGAGAGGTGAAAAGACATGGCGTCTGCAACCAATATCACATGAACCATCAGTAACCAGCGTTATAATAGCAGAACAGCGAGCTAGATTAATATTTAGATCCCACTACATAAATATCAAACCCTCCTTCTAGTGACTTTGTAGTAATCTCAATGGAGTTCCATACAGTAAGACAGCTGGGTGACCCAGATAATATAATTGGAGGTTTAATTTTTCCTAATTTAGGGCCCTTGGTACCAACAGCGACATGGCATTGTCAGACAATGTGAAAGGATGGGATCTCTCCCTCTTGAAAAAAATATGCACATCCCCCAATCTAGTCACTTAACGCCTGAGCAAATAGATGTGTAATAAATATCACAACAGGAAGTTTAGGTAGAATTAACAACCCCACCTATTTTATGGCATATGAGACTAGGTGACTCAATTTTCATAAAGGCAATAATTAACGTAACAGTGGATTTGTACTGAAGGAGAACAAAAATAGGAGAGTCCAGATAGCCATTTCTGGCCAGGTTCTATAATTATTATGCTAACTCACTGAATACTAGTAACTTGGCATCGTTTCCACAGTAATCCATGCAGTCTCGAAAGCTAAAAGAACATTCCTAAAATAGCTTATGGTATAGTGAGCTAATATCAGGACAAAGATTTGTGAACATTAATATACAACAGTTGTGCTTACAATAGTTAAATAGGCAACACCTATCTAAAGACTATCTGTGTTCCCCAGCATTTATAAACTACATGTATAGTTACAATTACAGTATACTATTAGGGTCTGCGAGCCAACACAGGCTCATTGTCAGGTAATACACAGCAGGCAGCAAAGATCTCAAACTATCAGTGAATGGATTATGGCTAAAACAAATAAGTCATTGTACTTGAAAAGTGATAGTTCAGACCTGTGGTCGTCATATACTCTTGTCCCAAGAGTTCTAGAAAGTGTAATCATAACCACAAGTCTAAGGTTCAAACCTGCAGTTATATCCAGTGAGAAACAATAAGTCCATTCGGGAGGTATCCAGGCTTTACAAAGGACCAGTACTTTGTTCTAAAAGGTGCAATCGTAATTAAGAGTTCAAGACTTAAGCCTACGATTATATCCAGTGAGAAGCCATTAGTCCATTCTGGAGACAGCCTGAATTTACAAAGGACCTTCACCCTACACCAGTCTTATTGTTAGGGCACCAGGCAGAAAGAACTACGGGAGGCAGCCTTACCAGCTCCTGTCTCATGCCGGTTGCTGCCATCTTTATGTCCACTCTCAGTTCCAAGGACAGCTGTCGGTGATCCTCTGGCTTCCGCGTATAGCCCATGACACAGTCGGCTGCCTCAGGCTTATTCACAGGCACCTGAGTGATCAGTTGTACTGCTGAGTGGTCTCGATCTGCAGCTCTGTGCTTGTACCTTTACCGACAACCCACTGCGGGCCAAAGCAAAGGAAGGCTCTTTCTTCTTAATGGTCTCCCGGTTTCTGGGATCAGGTACAACCCGCTTGCTGGGCCTCTGGGTGTGGAGTTTCTGTCTCCTGAATCCTTGTAGCGCAGCTGCTTTGTCCACCGAGATCCCACGCATGTGGGAGCCTATTACTGCGTTCACTACTTCCTCAACCCGGGCGAGTTGCGCTGATAAAAGTGACTGAAGGTCTTATACGGCACATGTGTCATTCTGTCAGTATTCAGGGAATGTTCCCCTTTCAATGCTATGCAGAAGGATCGAGTGCCAGTCTCACAAGGGCTCAGACTTCTGAGAAGTTATCTGCTGCACTTGTAGTAATGGCGTCCGGAGTTAGCTGCCTCATAACATTGTCAAGGCCCTAAGGGTAGATACCGTTCACAAGCTAGATGAAAAGTCATTTCACAGGAACACAGAGTAATCCTTGAATACTTATACCGAAGTAAAATAGTTAGGTAGTCTTAAAATCTTCAATATGCCTTTTTAATAATCAAAAACAGCAGGAGCACTGCATGTTCGTGTCTAGTCTCTTCAGCGGCCGGCTCCCCCCTCCTTTGTATTTATTTTAACTAGGTACAATAGTTATTAAATAGTTATTAACTATTTAATAACTACCTAGTTAAAATAAGTACAAATATACCTGTAAAATAAATCCTAATCTAAATTACAATTACACCTAACACTACACTATCATTAAATTAATTACCTAAACTAACTACAATTAAATACAATTAAATGAAATAAACTAAAGTACAACCCCCCCCACTAAATTACAGAAAATAAAAAAAAATTACAAGAATTTTAAACTAATTACACCTTATCTAATCCCCCTAATAAAATAAAAAAGCCCCCCAAAATAATAAAAATCCCTACCCTATACTTAATTACAAATAGCCCTTAAAAGGGCTTTTTGTGGGGCATTAAAGTAATCAGCTCTTTTACCTGTAAAAAAAAAAGACAATACCCCCCCAACATTAAAACCCACCACCCACACACCCAACCCTACTCTAAAATCCACCCGATCCCCCCTTAATAAAACCTAACACTACCCTCTTGAAGATCACCCTACCTTGAGCCGTCTTCACCCAGCCGGGCATAAGTGGTCCTCCAGAGGGGCAGAAGTCTTTATCCGATCCGGGCAGAAGAGGACCTCCAGACGGGCAGAAGGCTTCATCCAGACGGCATCTTCTATCTTCATCCATCTGGAGCTGAGCGGTTCCATCTTCTAGCCAGCCGATGCGGAGCATCCTCTTCTTCCGACGACTCCAGACGAATGAAGGTTCCTTTAAATGACGTCATCAAAGATGGCGTCCCTTGAATTCCGATTGGCTGATAGGATTCTGCGCGCGTAAGTCCTTACGCTGCATATTGGATACCAAATTGCGCGGCTGTTCTATGTTAGTCTATGGGTAAAAAAAATTTGTCCGAAGGGTGAAATATACGGGCGTAACTTGTATGCTACGCCGTATATGTAATACCAAAATTACGTAAAACCTGGCGTTGGAGGATTTTGCGGGCGAGGCTGCATATGAAATGGAGGCCATGCTTTTTAAAGGGACAAAAAAACAAGTTGGGATAGAGACAAAATATAATAATATGTACTTTAATTACTTTACCTGCAAATTGATACTGCAGTGCCTCACCATTAACCCTTTCTTTTAAGTTTCCGAATTGTACAGCTCTAACTCCCCCACACAATTCCTTCTATGGCTGTTTCTATATCTACCATTGATTTGGTAGAATGCAGAAGTGAACACTCATCTGCTGGAACATGCCTAGAAGCAAATAAGCTGCATGTGAACTCAGTTGAAATACAATGCCACAGGATGATGCTGAACACATAAGGGGGGTGGATCAGACTCCTTCAGATAGCATGGCTAACTAATTTTGCTTATTTTTGAAAATTATTTTAAAATACTTGCCAGCAATTTTTACTTAATTAGCCCACTAATTTTTTTTACCAACTGCAGAGTATAAAATGTATAAGAATGAGCTTTTTAAGATTTATTTGTGTACAGGGAGTGCAGAATTATTAGGCAAGTTGTATTTTTGAGGATTAATTTTATTATTGAACAACAACCATGTTCTCAATGAACCCAAAAAACTCATTAATATCAAAGCTGAATAGTTTTGGAAGTAGTTTTTAGTTTGCTTTTAGTTATAGCTATTTTAGGGGGATATCTGTGTGTGCAGGTGACTATTACTGTGCATAATTATTAGGCAACTTAGCAAAAAACAAATATATACCCATTTCAATTATTTATTTTTACCAGTGAAACCAATATAACATCTCAACATTCACAAATATAAATTTCTGACATTCAAAAACAAAACAAAAACAAATCAGTGACCAATATAGCCACCTTTCTTTGCAAGGACACTCAAAAGCCTGCCATCCATGGATTCTGTCAGTGTTTTGATCTGTTCACCATCAACATTGCGTGCAGCAGCAACCACAGCCTCCCAGACACTGTTCAGAGAGGTGTACTGTTTTCCCTCCATGTAAATCTCACATTTGATGATGGACCACAGGTTCTCAATGGGGTTCTGATCAGGTGAACAAGGAGGCCATGTCATTAGATTTTCTTCTTTTATACCCTCTCTTGCCAGCCACGCTGTGGAGTACTTGGACGCGTGTGATGGAGCATTGTCCTGCATGAAAATCATGTTTTTCTTGAAGGATGCAGACTTCTTCCTGTACCACTGCTTGAAGAAGGTGTCTTCCAGAAACTGGCAGTAGGATTGGGAGTTGAGCTTGACTCCATCCTCAACCCGAAAAGGCCCCACAAGCTCATCTTTGATGATACCAGCCCAAACCAGTACTCCACCTCCACCTTGCTGGCGTCTGAGTCGGACTGGAGCTCTCTGCCCTTTACCAATCCAGCCACGGGCCCATCCATCTGGCCCATCAAGACTCACTCTCATTTCATCAGTCCATAAAACCTTAAAAAAATCAGTCTTGAGATATTTCTTGGCCCAGTCTTGACGTTTCAGCTTGTGTGTCTTGTTCAGTGGTGGTCGTCTTTCAGCCTTTCTTACCTTGGCCATGTCTCTGAGTATTGCACACCTTGTGCTTTTGGGCACTCCAGTGATGTTGCAGCTCTGAAATATGGCCTAACTGGTGGCAAGTGGCATCTTGGCAGCTGCACGCTTGACTTTTCTCAGTTCATGGGCAGTTATTTTGCGCCTTGGTTTTTCCACACGCTTCTTGCGACCCTGTTGACTATTTTGAATGAAACACTTGATTGTTCGATGATCACACTTCAGAAGCTTTGCAATTTTAAGAGTGCTGCATCCCTCTGCAAGATATCTCACTATTTTTGACTTTTCTGAGCCTGTCAAGTCCTTCTTTTGACCCATTTTGCCAAAGGAAAGGAAGTTGCCTAATAATTATGCACACCTGATATAGGGTGTTGATGTCATTACACCACACCCCTTCCCATTACAGAGATGCACATCACCTAATATGCTTAATTGGTAGTAGGCTTTCGAGCCTATACAGCTTGGAGTAAGACAACATGCATAAAGAGGATGATGTGGTCAAAATACTCATTTGCCTAATAATTCTGCACTCCCTGTATATAAATTAGCTGGATTTGTGTTTTGAAGCCATAACCTATTAAATTGGGTTGAGCGTGTAGGTATAATCAGATCTCATTACTTTATCACATTATGTAGCAATACATGCTTCTTTATCTTATATCTGTCTGTATTGTAAACCAAAGACCAATACTTGAAGAGAACAATGGAAAATTAAAATTTTATTACTTTATCTCTTCTATACCCCACGGGTAATGTAATTTCTTCTGCTGGTTGTGCTTACATAGCTTATCTATAGTTTGGACCTAAGGCCAGAAACTTTCAGAATAGGTGGGGATGTCACATGCTAAATCAACTATTTCAAATGCCAATATAAGGGTAAAGGGTTAATACACTCCAGCAAGTGAATAATTGGGAACAAAATAAAGGGGAGAACATTTATGAGTAAACTGCCCCTTTAAAGGGACACTGAACCCAATTTTTTTCTATCTTGATTCAGATAGAGCATGCAATTTTAAGCAACTTTCTAATTTACTACTATTATCAAATTATTTTCATTCTCTTGGTATCTTTATTTGAAATGCAAGAATGTAAGTTTAGATGCCCGGCCCATTTTTAGTGATCACACTGTGTTGTTCTTGCTGATTGGTGGGTAAATTCACCTACCAATAAACAAGTGCTTTCCATGGTACTGAACCAAAAAAATAGCGGTAGATGCCTTCTTTTCCAAATAAAGAAAGCAAGAGAACGAAGAAAAATTGATAATAGGAGTAAATTAGAAAGTTGTTTAAAATTGCATGCTCTATCTGAATCACGAAAGAAAAAAATTGGGTTCAGTGTCCCTTTAAGCTATTTGCTTACCTTTACTATGGAGACAAATAGTGCAGATCAGGCCTCAGGTCCCTTAGCTTATTCTTAGAAAAATGAATCCCTTCCAGTTTGTGTTTGCTTTGTAAGGATTCTCAGATGTGTGTCCCTGCTAAGTTATTTAACTTATGTGCTGAGTGTATTTCTAACCAGATACAGGGATTTGCTGCTCTGCATTATTTTCAGTCTGTTCAAGGATTTCTGCCTTATCAAAGCTACTTCATGCCCTTCTGATTTTTCCCAAAATTTAAAGGGACAGTCCACTCAAAATTAAATTTCTTTCATGTAATTAGCAAGAGTCCATGAGCTAGTGACGTATGGGATATACATTCCTACCAGGAGGGGCAAAGTTTCCCAAACCTCAAAATGCCTATAAATACACCCCTCACCACACCCACAATTCAGTTTTATGGAGGTGGTGAAGTAAGTTTGTGCTAGATTCTACGTTGATATGCGCTCCGCAGCAAGTTGGAGCCCGGTTTTCCTCTCAGCGTGCAGTGAATGTCAGAGGGATGTGAGGAGAGTATTGCCTATTTGAATGCAGTGATCTCCTTCTACGGGGTCTATTTCATAGGTTCTCTGTTATCGGTCGTAGAGATTCATCTCTTACCTCCCTTTTCAGATCGACGATATACTCTTATTTATATACCATTACCTCTGCTGATTTTCGTTTCAGTACTGGTTTGGCTTTCTACAAACATGTAGATGAGTGTCCTGGGGTAAGTAAATCTTATTTTCTGTGACACTCTAAGCTATGGTTGGGCACTTTATTTATAAAGTTCTAAATATATGTATTCAAACATTTATTTGCCTTGACTCAGGATGTTCAACATTCCTTATTTTCAGACAGTCAGTTTCATATTTGGGATAATGCATTTGAATCGATCTTTTTTCTTACCTTAAAATTTGACTCTTTTTTCCCTGTGGGCTGTTAGGCTCGCGGGGGGCTGAAAATGCTTCATTTTATTGCGTCATTCTTGGCACAGACTTTTTTGGCGCAAAAAATCTTTTCTATTTCCGGCGTCATACGTGTCGCCGGAAGTTGCGTCATTTTTGAACGTCCTTTTACGCCAAAAATGTCGGCGTTCCGGATGTGGCGTCATTTTTGGCGCCAAAAAGCATTTAGGCGCCAAATAATGTGGGCGTCTTATTTGGCGCTAAAAAATATGGGCGTCGCTTTTGTCTCCACATTATTTCAGTCTCATTTTTTCTTTGCTTCTGGTTACTAGAAGCTTGTTTATTGGCATTTTTTCCCATTCCTGAAACTGTCATTTAAGGAATTTGATCAATTTTGCTTTATATGTTGTTTTTTTCTCTTACATATTGCAAGATGTCTCACGTTGCATCTGAGTCAGAAGATACTTCAGGAAAATCGCTGTCTAGTGCTGGAACTACCAAAGCTAAGTGTATCTGCTGTAAACTTTTGGTAGCTATTCCTCCGGCTGTTGTTTGTATTAATTGTCATGACAAACTTGTTAAAGCAGATAATATTTCCTTTAGTAATGTACCATTGCCTGTTGCAGTTCCTTCAACATCTAAGGTGCAGAATGTTCCTGATAACATAAGAGATTTTGTTTCTGAATCCATCAAGAAGGCTATGTCTGTTATTTCTCCTTCTAGTAAACATAAAAAATCTTTTAAAACTTCTCTCTCTACAGATGAATTTTTAAATCATTCTGATTCTGATGACTCTTCTGGTTCAGAGGATTCTGTCTCAGAGATTGATGCTGATAAATCTTCATATTTATTTAAAATGGAATTTATTCGTTCTTTACTTAAAGAAGTACTAATTGCTTTAGAAATAGAGGAGTCTGGTCCTCTTGATACTAATTCTAAACGTTTAGATAAGGTATTTAAATCTCCTGTGGTTATTCCAGAAGTTTTTCCTGTTCCTAATGCTATTTCTGAAGTAATTTCCAGAGAATGGGATAAATTGGGTAATTCATTTACTCCTTCTAAACGTTTTAAGCAATTATATCCTGTGCCGTCTGACAGATTAGAATTTTGGGACAAAATCCCTAAAGTTGATGGGGCTATTTCTACCCTTGCTAAACGTACTACTATTCCTACGTCAGATGGTACTTCGTTTAAGGATCCTTTAGATAGGAAAATTGAATCCTTTCTAAGAAAAGCTTATCTGTGTTCAGGTAATCTTCTTAGACCTGCTATATCATTGGCTGATGTTGCTGCAGCTTCAACTTTTTGGTTGGAGACTTTAGCGCAACAAGTAACAGATCATGATTCTCATAATATTATTATTCTTCTTCAGCATGCTAATAATTTTATCTGTGATGCCATTTTTGATATTATCAGAGTTGATGTCAGGTTTATGTCTCTAGCTATTTTAGCTAGAAGAGCTTTATGGCTTAAAACTTGGAATGTTGATATGGCTTCTAAATCAACTCTACTTTCCATTTCTTTCCAGGGTAACAAATTATTTGGTTCTCAGTTGGATTCTATTATCTCAACTGTTACTGGTGGGAAAGGAACTTTTTTACCACAGGATAAAAAATCTAAGGGTAAAAACAGGGCTAATAATCGTTTTCGTTCCTTTCGTTTCAACAAGGAACAAAAGCCGGATCCTTCATCCTCAGGAGCAGTTTCAGTTTGGAAACCATCTCCAGTCTGGAATAAATCCAAGCCTTCTAGAAAGGCAAAGCCTGCTTCTAAGTCCACATGAAGGTGCGGCCCTCATTCCAGCTCAGCTGGTAGGGGGCAGGTTACGTTTTTTCAAAGAAATTTGGATCAATTCTATTCACAATCTTTGGATTCAGAACATTGTTTCAGAAGGGTACAGAATTGGTTTCAAGATGAGACCTCCTGCAAAGAGATTTTTTCTTTCCCGTGTCCCAGTAAATCCAGTGAAAGCTCAAGCATTTCTGAATTGTGTTTCAGATCTAGAGTTGGCTGGAGTAATTATGCCAGTTCCAGTTCTGGAACAGGGGATGGGGTTTTATTCAAATCTCTTCATTGTACCAAAGAAGGAGAATTCCTTCAGACCAGTTCTGGATCTAAAAATATTGAATCGTTATGTAAGGATACCAACGTTCAAAATGGTAACTGTAAGGACTATCTTGCCTTTTGTTCAGCAAGGGCATTATATGTCCACAATAGATTTACAGGATGCTTATCTGCATATTCCGATTCATCCAGATCATTATCAGTTCCTGAGATTCTCTTTTCTGGACAAGCATTACCAGTTTGTGGCTCTGCCGTTTGGCCTAGCTACAGCTCCAAGAATTTTTACAAAGGTTCTCGGTGCCCTTCTGTCTGTAATCAGAGAACAGGGTATTGTGGTATTTCCTTATTTGGACGATATCTTGGTACTTGCTCAGTCTTTACATTTAGCAGAATCTCATATGAATCGACTTGTGTTGTTTCTTCAAGATCATGGTTGGAGGATCAATTCACCAAAAAGTTCATTGATTCCTCAGACAAGGGTAACCTTTCTGGGTTTCCAGATAGATTCAGTGTCCATGACTCTGTCTTTAACAGACAAGAGACGTCTAAAATTGATTTCAGCTTGTCGAAACCTTCAGTCACAATCATTCCCTTCGGTAGCCTTATGCATGGAAATTCTAGGTCTTATGACTGCTGCATCGGACGCGATCCCCTTTGCTCGTTTTCACATGCGACCTCTTCAGCTCTGTATGCTGAATCAATGGTGCAAGGATTACACAAAGATATCTCAATTAATATCTTTAAAACCGATTGTACGACACTCTCTAACGTGGTGGACAGATCACCATCGTTTAATTCAGGGGGCTTCTTTTGTGCTTCCGACCTGGACTGTAATTTGAACAGATGCAAGTCTCACAGGTTGGGGAGCTGTGTGGGGATCTCTGATGGCACAAGGAGTTTGGGAATCTCAGGAGGTGAGATTACCGATCAATATTTTGGAACTCCGTGCAATTTTCAGAGCTCTTCAGTCTTGGCCTCTTCTGAAGAGAGAATCGTTCATTTGTTTTCAGACAGACAATGTCACAACTGTGGCATACATCAATCATCAAGGAGGGACTCACAGTCCTCTGGCTATGAAAGAAGTATCTTGAATTCTGGTTTGGGCGGAATCCAGCTCCTGTCTAATCTCTGCGGTTCATATCCCAGGTATAGACAATTGGGAAGCGGATTATCTCAGTCGCCAAACGTTGCATCCGGGCGAATGGTCTCTTCACCCAGAGGTATTTCTTCAGATTGTTCAAATGTGGGAGCTTCCAGAAATAGATCTGATGGCGTCTCATCTAAACAAGAAACTTCCCAGGTATCTGTCCAGATCCCGGGATCCTCAGGCGGAAGCAGTGGATGCATTATCACTTCCTTGGAAGTATCATCCTGCTTATATCTTTCCGCCTCTAGTTCTTCTTCCAAGAGTAATCTCCAAGATTCTGAAGGAATGCTCGTTTGTTCTGCTGGTAGCTCCAGCATGGCCTCACAGGTTTTGGTATGCGGATCTTGTCCGGATGGCCTCTTGCCATCCGTGGACTCTTCCGCTACGACCAGACCTTCTGTCGCAAGGTCCTTTTTTCCATCAGGATCTCAAATCCTTAAATTTAAAGGTATGGAGATTGAACGCTTGATTCTTGGTCAAAGAGGTTTCTCTGACTCTGTGATTAATACTATGTTACAGGCTCGTAAATCTGTATCCAGAGAGATATATTATAGAGTCTGGAAGACTTATATTTCTTGGTGTCTTTCTCATCATTTTTCTTGGCATTCTTTTAGAATTCCGAGAATTTTACAGTTTCTTCAGGATGATTTAGATAAAGGTTTATCCGCAAGTTCTTTGAAAGGACAAATCTCTGCTCTTTCTGTTCTTTTTCACAGAAAGATTGCTAATCTTCCTGATATTCATTGTTTTGTACAAGCTTTGGTTCGTATAAAACCTGTCATTAAGTCAATTTCTCCTCCTTGGAGTTTGAATTTGGTTCTGGGGGCTCTTCAAGCTCCTCCGTTTGAACCTATGCATTCATTGGATATTAAATTACTTTCTTGGAAAGTTTTGTTCCTTTTGGCAATCTCTTCTGCCAGAAGAGTTTCTGAATTATCTGCTCTTTCTTGTGAGTCTCCTTTTCTGATTTTTCATCAGGATAAGGCAGTGTTGCAAACTTCTTTTGAATTTTTACCTAAAGTTGTGAATTCCAACAACATTAGTAGAGAAATTGTGGTTCCTTCATTATGTCCTAATCCTAAGAATTCTAAGGAGAAATCGTTACATTCTTTGGATGTTGTTAGAGCTTTGAAATATTATGTTGAAGCTACTAAGTCTTTCCGAAAGACTTCTAGTTTATTTGTTATCTTTTCCGGTTCTAGAAAAGGCCAGAAAGCTTCTGCCATTTCTTTGGCATCTTGGTTGAAATCTTTAATTCATCTTGCCTATGTTGAGTCGGGTAAAACTCCGCCTCAAAGGATTACAGCTCATTCTACTAGGTCAGTTTCTACTTCCTGGGCGTTTAGGAATGAAGCTTCGATTGATCAGATTTGCAAAGCAGCAACTTGGTCCTCTTTGCATACTTTTACTAAATTCTACCATTTTGATGTATTTTCTTCTTCTGAAGCAGTTTTTGGTAGAAAAGTACTTCAGGCAGCGGTTTCAGTTTGAATCTTCTGCTTATGTTTTTCATTAAACTTTATTTTGGGTGTGGATTATTTTCAGCAGGAATTGGCTGTCTTTATTTTATCCCTCCCTCTCTAGTGACTCTTGCGTGGAAAGATCCACATCTTGGGTAATCATTATCCCATACGTCACTAGCTCATGGACTCTTGCTAATTACATGAAAGAAAACATAATTTATGTAAGAACTTACCTGATAAATTCATTTCTTTCATATTAGCAAGAGTCCATGAGGCCCACCCTTTTTTTGTGGTGGTTATGATTTTTGTATAAAGCACAATTATTCCAATTCCTTATTTTATATGCTTTTGCACTTTTTTATCACCCCACTTCTTGGCTATTCGTTAAACTGAATTGTGGGTGTGGTGAGGGGTGTATTTATAGGCATTTTGAGGTTTGGGAAACTTTGCCCCTCCTGGTAGGAATGTATATCCCATACGTCACTAGCTCATGGACTCTTGCTAATATGAAAGAAATGAATTTATCAGGTAAGTTCTTACATAAATTATGTTTTTCATGATTCTGATAGGGCATGCAATTTTAAACCACTTTCCAATATACTTGTATCATCAAATGTTTTTTTTTTTTTTGTATTCTTGGTTGAAAGCTAAATGCTATTTGCTAAGCCATTGAAGGCTGCCTCTTATCTCAGTTCACTTTGACAGTTTTCACAGCTAGACAGAACATGTGTGTCATATAGATAACATTGTGCTCACTCCAGTGGAGTTATTTAGGAATCAGCACTGATTGGCTAAAATGCAAGTCTGTCAAAAGAACTGAGATAAGGGCTGAATTGGCTAAAATGCAAGTATGCAGATGCTTAGATACAAGGTAATCACAGAGGTAAAAAGTGTATTGATGGAGCGTGTCTTGTTGCCCGACATGGAGACCCAAGTATTGTATGCTGGTTTTAGAGATTTGCTGAAGGAGCATGGGAAGAGGCTGTGCGAAATACTCGATGCTCTTATTATCACATTGCAAACGGCGCGGGCATGCCGCGATGCCGACACAGAGGAGAGCAGAGCAGTACAGGAGTCGCAGTATACCGCAGCACCTACAGCTTCCCAGACGTACTCTTCATCACTGACATCAGTGAGTACGGACCTCAAGATGAACATTCACACTCCTTCTGTCGCTGCAAGCGGCTTGCACCCATGGGGGGCAATAAAGTTTGACCACTCACACATGGAGGCAGACACTGTGGAGCGCTGCAGCGCTCAAGCACTACTAAGCACGCTTCTCTCTGCTATCAGCTCTGCAGACGTAGCATGGCAATTCTGCTGGGAGCACGGCCAGAATCTTCAGACGCACCGGACTTTGTGTCAGTCCTCCCCTGGGGATCTCTGGGCTGTCTGGCCTCGCCTGGGGGCTGATGGGTTTGCCCGCATGCAAACAGAATAATCAGTCTTTTCAGGCAGGGTTTATGAGCAACTGTGCAGGTTTATTGAGACTGTGAGAGACTAAAATGTTATGTTTTTCCTGCCTAGAGGTGCCCTCTTTACTATGGATTACTACCTATTGTATTCATGAAGGCACGCTGGCGGATTACCAGTTGAGGGCTGCCTTATGCTCCTATATATCAGTTGGTGCATTGCACTGTCAGTTGTATAACTCATACGCCTGTCCATTACATATGTATATGCTTCTGATTGTTATCCTATGTAAGAAAGTTTTCTAATATCTGTGCCTTAGCTGGGACAATGCTTGGATTACTGTATACTTTACCACATATTGAGTGGACGTCATGAATAGTGTGTTAAGGAATTAACTAGTGTTGTGTATTTAACTCTTTGAGTGATATGTCCCTTACATAGATTATATCACATTTAGCTAGTAGTCCAGTCACTTATAATGCATAGATAGCCATATGCTAGACTTAATGTCCCTAGAGTCTTTCTTACGTGACCTTTTGGAACTCCTGGCTACACATAATACCAAATGAGAATGTTCTCTTAGCTTTATTGTAGTCCCCTCCAGAAAATATGTATTCTCATGTCTTGTGAGAGAGCGCATTTACAGCATGAGTAAATTAAACTATACAATTTCTTTAATGAAGGGAATGTCATTACCAGGTCTAGATCCGCCCCCCAACACACATGTGTGGTAAGGGATAAATAATTTTTCCTCCATACTCTTTTTTAGCAGAGTTATGCAGTCTCTGCTCTGTCCGTAGAGCCTTTGCCATAGCTTGTACTTATAGTAGTGTGAAGATGGCTCTCCGGATCTTAATAATGATAGTTCCAGTATGACTATTCTTACGTGTCTCAATATCTGCAGTTTGTCTATCCCTATAATTTTTAATATAACTACAGGGAGTGCAGAATTATTAGGCAAATTAGTATTTTGACCACATCATCCTCTTTATGCATGTTGTCTTACTCCAAGCTGTATAGGCTCGAAAGCCTACTACCAATTAAGCATATTAGGTGATGTGCATCTCTGTAATGAGAAGGGGTGTGGTCTAATGACATCAACACCCTATATCAGGTGTGCATAATTATTAGGCAACTTCCTTTCCTTTGGCAAAATGGGTCAAAAGAAGGACTTGACATGCTCAGAAAAGTAAAAAAATAGTGAGATATCTTGCAGAGGGATGCAGCACTCTTAAAATTGCAAAGCTTCTGAAGCGTGATCATCGAACAATCAAGCGTTTCATTCAAAATAGTCAACAGGGTCGCAAGAAGTGTGTGGAAAAACCAAGGCGCAAAATAACTGCCCATGAACTGAGAAAAGTCAAGCGTGCAGCTGCCAAGATGCCACTTGCCACCAGTTTGGCCATATTTCAGAGCTGCAACATCACTGGAGTGCCCAAAAGCACAAGGTGTGCAATACTCAGAGACATGGCCAAGGTAAGAAAGGCTGAAAGACGACCACCACTGAACAAGACACACAAGCTGAAACGTCAAGACTGGGCCAAGAAATATCTCAAGACTGATTTTTCTAAGGTTTTATGGACTGATGAAATGAGAGTGAGTCTTGATGGGCCAGATGGATGGGCCCGTGGCTGGATTGGTAAAGGGCAGAGAGCTCCAGTCCGACTCAGACGCCAGCAAGGTGGAGGTGGAGTACTGGTTTGGGCTGGTATCATCAAAGATGAGCTTGTGGGGCCTTTTCGGGTTGAGGATGGAGTCAAGCTCAACTCCCAGTCCTACTGCCAGTTTCTGGAAGACACCTTCTTCAAGCAGTGGTACAGGAAGAAGTCTGCATCCTTCAAGAAAAACATGATTTTCATGCAGGACAATGCTCCATCACACGCATCCAAGTACTCCACAGAGTGGCTGGCAAGAAAGGGTATAAAAGAAGAAAATCTAATGACATGGCCTCCTTGTTCACCTGATCTGAACCCCATTGAGAACCTGTGGTCCATCATCAAATGTGAGATTTACAAGGAGGGAAAACAGTACACCTCTCTGAACAGTGTCTGGGAGGCTGTGGTTGCTGCTGCACGCAATGTTGATGGTGAACAGATCAAAACACTGACAGAATCCATGGATGGCAGGCTTTTGAGTGTCCTTGCAAAGAAAGGTGGCTATATTGGTCACTGATTTGTTTTTGTTTTGTTTTTGAATGTCAGAAATGTATATTTGTGAATGTTGAGATGTTATATTGGTTTCACTGGTAAAAATAAATAATTGAAATGGGTATATATTTGTTTTTTTTAAGTTGCCTAATAATTATGCACAGTAATAGTCACCTGCACACACAGATATCCCCCTAAAATAGCTATAACTAAAAACAAACTAAAAACTACTTCCAAAACTATTCAGCCTTGATATTAATGAGTTTTTTGGGTTCATTGAGAACATGGTTGTTGTTCAATAATAAAATTAATCCTCAAAAATACAACTTGCCTAATAATTCTGCACTCCCTGTATTATCCTATAAATATATTCACTATAGTTTGAGAATTGATGCTGTGGTGGTTAAGGTTCAAGAGGATTCAGATGCGACAATTACAGGTGTTTGACATGTGCAACCTCTATATTTTTTTTCATTTTTTTTTTACTTTGTGCCCGCCACAGCAATGGTAATATGAACAGCCCTATCTTCATCTATTTCAGCACTCAGATTAATTTATGAAACCCACATAGGACCAACTTGTACTATTATATTGCCTATAGTTCACGCATGTCACTATGTTATATTGTGTTATGTCTAATTTTCTTTCAGATGTTTAGGCGGGATCAGTTTGAGTCTGCAGTTTTTTTTTGACTCTCCATATGATATTACTGTATTAATAATGTGTCTTCAACTATATCCTAGTTTTCAGATCCCTTGGGGGGGATCTCTGTCCCATTGATGACGCTATGCAGATATATCAATAAAATGAGGTGAAATGTTGTAGGGTAATATTTGGAACCGACTAGGCGAGATGTAATTTCCTATTAATTGGGATATTAAACTATGTAACCAATGTCTCTTGCATTACTGTACTTGTAATGTTGCCCTTCAACTTGTAATTGTTTTGTGTATGTTTTGATCGCCTCAATAAAAAAATATTTTTCAAAAAAAAAAAAAAAGTGTATTGATATAACAGTGTTGGTTATGCAAAACTGGGGAAAGGGTAATAAAGGGATTATCTGTATTTTTAAACAATAAAAATTCTTTCCCAAAATTAGAAAAATAATTAAGCTATTTAGTGCTTTTTCTGGATATGTAGTTAAAGGGACATGAAACCCAACATTTTTCTCTCATGATTCAGATAGAGAATACATTTTTAAACAACTTTCTAATTTACTTCTATTATCTAATCTGTTTAATTCTCTTGGTATCATTTGTTGAAGGAGCAGCATCGCACTAATGGACACATGGGGGAGCCAATCACAATCGATATATACATGCAGCCACCAATCAACAGCTAGAACCTAGATTCTCTGCTGCTCCTTAGCTTGCCTAGATAAACCTTTCAGCAAAGGATAACAAGAGAAGGAAACAAAATAAATAATAGAAGTAAACTGGAAAGTTGTTTAAAATTGTATTCTCTTTCTGAATCATGAAAAAAATGTTTGGGTTTCATGTCCCTTTAATGTAAATAAATCGGAAATATTATGGGTATATAAGAAAAAAGAATCGTCTCCCGGAATGTTTAAGGAGGCTGGGGAGTTTATAACATATTTAGGGATTAAGATCTCTAATAACCCAGAGGAATGTTTTTCAAAATGTACCTCTATTATTGAAGAAGCCAGATGTTATCAGGATTAGTGCTGCAATTGGATATTATCTATGGGGGACAGGGAAGGCCAGAATTAGTTTAAACAAATTAACAATATCCAAAAAATTCTTGGGATTTGCTCTTTCCTATAGTGTTAACTATAATCTTGCTGCATTGGCAAAAATTGCTTTAGATATGATATTGAAATATGGACATTTTGTTATGTAAAAAAAAAAAAAAATGAAGTTTATCAAAGATAAACTGCAAGAGAAGTGCAAATGTAACAGTATGGGGAACTGTATATCTATGAATGTCAAGTGATATACTTTCTTAGATTAAATGAAAATAAGTAAAAGTTTCTGTTGCCTAGGAAATACAAAAAAACCTAGATAATCTAGTGCCAATTAGATATGTAAAACTAATATGAATATAATGTAATATATAAAACCATATACATACAATCTCATACCTCCCAACATTTCAAAATTCAAAAGAGGGACCCCCCCCCCCGCGGCAAAAAAATTGAAATGTGGTGGGCGGGGCTTAAAAAATCATAAGACCAAAGTAATATAAATAAAATTCTAAATAAAGTCATAGATTTTAATACACTTAGGCAGCAAATCAAACACAAGCTCAAACCACTGGTACAGCTATGTGAGCTCTGTATTTAATTAGCCTTTGCAGAGACAGTGCTAAATATTTTTATCTTAATTGGACATTTAATAATAAATTCTTTAAAACTGCTCTCTGCATTCCCCATTAACATTCTAGATTCTGGCCTTTAAAGTCAGCAAAAATGCACAGTAGCACACTACATAGCATACACTTACACATGCAGATACACACACTAAATAGCATACACTTACACGTGCAGTTACACACACACACTACATAGCATACACTTACACACACACTACATAGCATACACTTATACATGCAGATACACACACACTACATAGCATACACTTATACATGCAGATACACACACACTACATAGCATACACTTATACAGGCAGATACACACACACTACATAACATACACTTACACATGCAGATACACACACACTACATAGCATACACTTATACATGCAGCATACACTTACACATGCAGATACACAGACACTACATAGTATACACTTATACATGAAGATACACACTTATACATGCAGATACACATACACACACTACATAGCTTACATTTATACATGCAGACACACACAGACTACATAGCATAAACTTATACATACCGATACACACACACAGTTATGGATACAGATAGACACACACACTACATCATATATAGGTATCTGTAATTCATTTTATGGGGTCCTGGGGTTGGCAAGCACATTAGCTGGCAGTCTGCGGCTGCCACTGTTCATTACCCTGGTATTAGCACTGCTCATTGTATAAAACTGAAGGCATGCTAGTATTATCACTAGGGGTTAGACATCATCCCTACCAGAGGTAGGTTAGAGAGGTCACCATTACCAGTGGTCAGAGTGTATACAGCCTTCTTACTCCTGCTTAACCCACACACCATTCATTTTCCACAGGGAATCTAACAGGTATCTAACCATGTGAGGGCAAAACCAGCAGCTTCTGAGTATGGGCCCAATAGAATTAATTATTTTTTTTTAAATGCCTGGGGCAAATCGAGACAGATGGCTAGCAACCCAGGACAGGGGGACAGACCCCTAAAATCGGGACTGTCCCGTGAAAATCGAGACAGTTGGGGGGTATGCAATCTGGTGTATGAAAAAGTACATAAACTTCATATACTTATAAATCAATCCAAATGTTCATAAAGTCTCCATAAGTCAGGGCTACAGAATGTGTTGCTGCTTCTCCTAAACGGGTAGATCCGATTGACCCCAAGGACATCTAATTAGGCTTACCATAATTTTTAGAGGTGAAACTGGGACCACCTGGTGCGGTGCCAGTGGGGGTGTGGTCAGGAGCGTGGTCAAGGGTGTGTGGCAATTACCGTTCCTTTTAAAGTAGTAGCTTTTATGTGTGTAATGTTTCGTGGATACTCTACCCTTCCTCAGTCAAACAAGTTAATCACACAGTTTAAATAGACCATAACACAGACATCCCAAGTCTCCCTGAAGTTCAGGGAGTCTCCCTGATTGTAATAGCGGCTCCCTGATGCCAGCAAATGGACTGCAATCTCCCTGAAACTCCAAGTATTTTAACTCCAAGTTTAATGATGATTAAACTTCATATTCTAAAATATTTGAGCATTCAACAAGTGTACGATCCCTGGAAAATAGGTTTGTTGTATGTGGTTGTGCAATAAAGCTACATTTTATGTGACTTTAGTGGGAAGCTACTTTAATGAAAAGTCTCTCTTGTTTAGGGTTTCAAGGTGTCCAATATATAAATGGGATGGGGGGCCGGCGCAGTAGCGGGAGAAGCCACCTCCCTGAAATGAGTTTTTGCAGGTTGGGATGTCTGATAACACCACCCCCTAGTGAAAATGGCACCATTACGTTGTCATGGCAAATAAATCATTAATCTAAATCTCAGATTCTAAATAATGCCAAACATCAAGCATAATTATCACTTTCATAATGATCAATTTCACAATTTAATATCTGCAGTGTAATATGTGTTTTATGTGTCTAATTAAGGAACAGAGCCAGATACCGATAAGGCATAAATACAACATTGAATGAAAGTAAAAAAGAAACACGTACCTGCTAAAGCTGTTTAAGAGGCTACTCTATACCATAATGCAGGAAGATTATAGCCAAAATGCTATCCTGCAATAAGTAAAGCAAGATCCAGGCCAAAAATCCTGCCTGTCTGTACTTCCTAGTCATACCCATATGATTCCCCTAAAGGTGTATTACCGGCAATGTCATCAGGGGTCGGGGGTGTTAAATTCTTAGAAAAATAAACCAAGTGGTACTACAAAATTACAAAAAACCCTATGCTTCTCACTCAGCCTGTATTACTAAATGTAAACTTTGAAGGACACAAACGTTAAGCTAAGCAGTGCTGTATGTAACAAAGTATCAGCATCCAACTATGCTGGAGAGCCACAGTCCAGTCATTTTGAATAATGTGTCTGGGTTTCAGGTTGTCTGAAACCCGGAAACATGATTTAAAACCTGGAGGTGGCAACTCTACTGGGACAGAATGAACAACTGGGTGGGACACTGGGACAGCGCCTCCAAACCGGGACAATCCCAGTAAAAGTGGGACTTCTGGTAAGCCTACGATCTAATGCAAAATAGGAGAGGAGAGAAGCGCAGACACGATTCAAGTGTAGTGTCAGATTCTATTCATAGCTGCACACGCTATATATATACTCACAAAAAAGATAAAATAAACAGGCACGTCAAGTCGAATAATATCCGTGGTTCCCTGAGGTGATTCTTTGCTGCTGTGTAAGGATTGCAGTACATATAGCCATACACGCCACAGTCCAAACTGCTTTGTGAGAATGCAGATTCAAAAATACCCGGGATACAAGCTTGTGAGAGTGGTAGTACACACCCTCAACTTAGATCCAATAGAATAGCTCACAGCGGTATGCGTAACACGAAAGGACCTTACGGATGCCTCCCTCAGGCTCCCTGGACCAAGATTACAAAGAATGCAACAGTCCGTTCTACGCATTTCGTCCCGATCGACGGGACTTTGTAAAGAACTGATGTACAATACATGCTGAATCTCTCTTAAAGGATTACTCAACAAGGTACGCCCCCTTGTGAACCAATCAATTGGATAGTTCACGATAAGGGGTGTAGTATATTAATTAATATTGTCTAAAATACTATATATAAATAATTAAAAAATGAATATCAAACCTATAATATATTACAAAATAATGAATTGATCACAAACATAGTCCCACATAAATTACAATACATATATACATAAAAATACATGAAGTATATATAAAAAATCTCCTAGTATGTACAGGAAATTGATAACCATAAAACCCCTAAAAATTATGTTATAAATAAGGCCTGATTATACAATTATAAACATGTCATAACATAGAAAATTTCATCAATAATGATAATATAGAGGCTCAAAATTGGTTAAAAAGAAATTGATATAGAAAAAAGTTAATAAATAAATTGGATAAATCTCATGAGTCTAACAATCCATATATATTACTCCAGTCATATAATAATGTGACATTTAAAGTTCTTATTTGAAAATACTGATTTAACCTAAAAACAATGCTAATAGACAGGGATGCATTAAATTATATACTTATAAAAAGGCTAGGATATCAAGCTCAATGTTAAGCCCCTTGAGATCCAGACTATCTAATGTTTTGATCCAAAAGGTTTCCCTCTGTCTCAACTTTAATAACCTATTGGTATCCCATTTATATGGTTAACTATAATCTTGCTGCATTGGCAAAAATTGCTTTAGATATGATATTGAAATGTGGACATTTTGTTACGTATGAAATTGAATCTAAAATTAATAAATCCATCTCGTTAATAAATATGATGCATACGCAAATGAAAAATTTACAGAATTATATAAGAAAGATAGCTTTTCTGCGAGACCCAATTATTGCCTGGCACCGTATATGCAAGATTCTAAAAATATTTTTTTTTATCTCTAGATATTTAGAGATAGATAATCCAAATCTTCAACTGGGACAGAGTGCAACATTTTTGCATGATAAAGGGTTAATTTGAATATGTCAAATGTGGGAAGAAGAACAGGGAAAGGTAAATTCCCTCTCCTTTGATCAAATTAGTGATAGGTACAAGTTGGAGGGGAAACATTCATTATCTTATTTGCAAATTAAGCATTATTGTAGCTATTTGCATAGAACATATGGGGTACATTGGGAGTGGAAGGCAATTATAGATATTATTAATGCATTTAGGTACAGAAAATTTTCCATCTCTCCTTTATATAATGTAATTACTAACATGAATCATGAAGCTCTTTTGGAGGAAATTATTTATAAGTGGAATAAATTAGCTGTACATACTATAGATGGTCAAATTATAGACAAGAGTTAACGGAAAGTGGAAAAAGCTACTCTTTCTGCTTTTTCCAGAGAACAACATGTGAAGTTATTGTTGATGACATATATAACCCCATGTAGAAGATCTAAATGGAGAACGTGTTTAGTACCCCCATGCTGTCCTAAATGCAAATTTTCTAGCGCCAATATTCTACATTGCATGTAGTCATGCCCTAGAACTATGAGATTTTGGAAAAAGGTTAATTTCTGGTTAAATAATATCTGCTGCATTAATATAGATTTTTCTCCTGAATTAATTATTTTTTTGTAATGTCGGATTCAATACCTCAACATAGACAACATTTTATTAATACTTTGATAATTATAGGGTGGAATTTAATATTCAAAAACTGGATCAGGGAAACAGAACCTTCCTTTGCAGCCTTTAAAAATGCAGTACAGAGACAGTTTAGGGTAGAGCAACAGGATATCTGGTTTAGTATTGAGCACAATGTGGAAATATTTTTTGAAAAATGGAAATGTTGGATTCTGAATTTAGACTATGAGGATCAAGTAATATTGATAAAGAAGTTCGATTCAACTCAGCATATGATGGAATGGAATGTAAGGGGTGAATGGATATTTGGTGATACTTGAATACCTATATTAATAATCAATTTGGCGCTTTTTTTTTCTTTCTTTTTTTTCTCTCTCTCTTCCCCGCCCCTTCCCGCTTTGCTGGATGTGGAATTGATAATTATAGTAACATGGGAACATGTGAATGGGTAGAATTTCCCAAAAAAGTGCAGGCTCTAGGTTTTTTTTTACAAAGAAATGTAGTCTGGATTTAGGTCTAGTTTTTTGTTTTTCTTCTTTATTATTTTTTGAAAAGGTTGGTGTACAGTATATTAATGCGAATGATCTGAAGACGCTGATGTTCTGTATAATTATTGCTATATATGCTCTGGTAGTTCCTTATTCTTTAGACTGTAATTTAGGAAATGATTATTGTTTAGAAAATTGAAGGCATACATGACTTTCGAAGAACAACAATGTACCAATGTTTAAACCTATTTTACAAATTCTGTGTATTGAACTGGTCAGTGGTTAATGGAATTGTACTAGCAAAAGATATAAGGAGGGTGGTGCATACAAAATATACACCACACTCCTAGGGGGCGCTAACAATATGCAGCAAACAGGTAAGTAGAATTATACAGATAATTAAGAGAATATACAATAAAACTGGCACATTTATATCAGATTATTGGAGATGATATGCTCACAAGTGGACCCAGATGATATTGGTGTATTCAAAACAAAATGTCCGCACAAATAATGATCCAAAAGATAGAAGGCAGCTCTCTGTCATAGGACGGTCATCCTGGTGTAGCATGATCTATAAGAAAAAGAAGCATAGAGGAGCCAACATGGCCTAGTAACGTCACGGCATTCGGATACAAAGCATCAGCAGGATAGGAAATATACTCACAAACGTGGCGCACCCAAATGGTGCTATTGTGGCAGCCTGGAACTTCAAGCAGTGGTCCAGCTCACTGGTATCTCCAGCCAGATAAAGATGATCCTTGGCGGGGGCCTATCCTATGATGCCTATAAGGGCAAAAAAGGCACACACATAGCCCAGTAACGTTTGTACACCAGATAAGATAGGATTCAAGGTTGTACTTACAGGAAACAAAGCACCACCAGGTGCAATATCAGCAGTACTGGGACCTCTCAGCCGCCCAGTGGACTGTGGAATCCAATTAGCAGGATGCAGAAAATCACCACTTAGGAAGATAAGACTAGCAAAAAATAATATATATATACACACACACTCTGCCCCCAACATGAGCAGAATAAATGTGAAAAAGCAAGTGTATATTTAAAAACTTTTATTTAAAACAGCGACATGTTTCTCAGCCACCACAGGGCTGTTTCCTCAGGCTCAGATAGCCTGAGGAAACAGCCCTGTGGTGGCTGAGAAACATGTCGCTGTTTTAAATAAAAGTTTTTAAATATACACTTGCTTTTTAACATTTATTCTGCTCCTGTTGGGGGCAGAGTGTGTGTGTATATATATATTTTTTTTTTGCTAGTCTTATCTTCCTAAGTGGTGATTTTCTGCATCCTGCTATTTGGATTCCACAGTCCACTGGGTGGCTGAGAGGTCCCAGTACTGCTGATATTGCACCTGGTGGTGCTTTGTTTCCTGTAAGTACAACCTTGAATCCTATCTTATCTGGTGTACAAACGTTACTGGGCTATGTGTGTGCCTTTTTTGCCCTTATAGGCATCATAGGATAGGCCCCCGCCAAGGATCATCTTTATCTGGCTGGAGATACCAGTGAGCTGGACCACTGCTTGAAGTTCCAGGCTGCCACAATAGCACCATTTGGGTGCGCCACGTTTGTGAGTATATTTCCTATCCTGCTGATGTTTTGTATCCGAATGCCGTGACGTTACTAGGCCATGTTGGCGCCTCTGTGCTTCTTTTTCTTATAGTTAATGGAATTGTACCCCATTCTGAGATTACTCACCACCTTTACCGACTCTTGTATTATTCTGGATGTGGTCTGACGAATATGTCATTTACATTGGAAATGAGATTGTTCATTGTATGTCCTTTATATAAATAAAATATATGTAAAAAAAAAAAATCTGGAGTAGACTGTCCCTTAAAGGAATACACAATTAAAGTGTTAGCTGGTATGCCTCCAGCTGTTATACCCAGATGCATGGATTGGAAGGTTATCCTTCTTCCTCCATTAGCTCACCAGGCAGGGCCTGACTGGGAATAAAAAGCAGTCCTGAAAATTTTAGAGACCAGTTGACTCAGTATAATGCGCACATCCCATTTTTCTCAAAGGAGATTACTGTGATACTCCTTCCCCAAACATTTTGTTTTAAAATTATATTGTATTAGTTTGTATTTTAAAAAGTGCAAGATTGTTGTTATATAGGCACCATACAACCCAATTGCATCCATTGATCATCCCTTTAAATTGTAGCTTTCCCAGATGCTGCAGCCCATTGGGAAATTTTCTGGTAGGCCAATCCAGCCTTGTCTCCAGGGACTCCTTTTGAAGCAGCTCCTCTATGTTTCCAATTGACGATAGAGGTGTTTATGACTATGAGGACAGACTTTCTGAGTCTCAGGACCCTGCTCCTATTAATTTGAGGCTAGAGCATATTCATGCTTTGTTACAGTGATTTTTAATTGCTTTAGAAGTAGGGTTAGGATTTTCCTCCTACAGTAAATTTTTGAACCCCTTAATGACCGCAATATATCATGTACATCTCCGGTCGTTAAAGGTTTTCTTGTTTATAATAGTGCAGGTCCTGCATTATTATACCATCCCTCCTCCCTTGTGGTCACTAGAATTAGCGCGTTCTTGCAACTGACAGCTAGACCGCGCTATTAATACGCAACCCCCATAAAAAAACTTATTTCTAAGGAATGACAAAAGACAGGTGTTCCCTTTGTTCTGTCTAAGTTCAAATCTATGTTCCCTCTCCCGCCTTGGAGGCTCACCCAGGAAAGTAGCCTCTTAATCAGGAACTTTTCAACCAAATTGTGAGATGGGGTCTGCTGAAAATAGATATCATAGCTTCTTGCTTGAATCACAAACTTTTAGTGTCCTCGTGCCCGCCTTGGAGGCTTCCTCTAAGAACGGATTTTCTTTCTCAACGTTCTTTCTTTTATGAGAATCTCAAAACTCTGAATTTGACATATCATTAGCAATCCATTTGTAATCTGGTTCTTGTGCCTTTACAAATATGGCAATGGCATTTCCAAAATGTCCACTGCTAGTAAGAAGGTCCATTCCACATGTGTAAAAATACCATGTATGCACAGTAACACATATTTCTCAAAAAGACAGTAGCCATATTTCTATAGAAACCTCTGGCAGCCTTTTTTTTTTAGTAACATAGTAACATAGTAGATGAGGTTGAAAAAAGACCGAAGTCCATCAAGTTCAACCTATACAAATCTAAAATATATACAAAAAGCTCCAGTTAAGCTTAAATAATCCCACTAAAAGGTGACCCATTTAATACTAGCAATCATATCCATGAATTTTGTTTATAGACAGAAATGTATCCAAATAATTTTTAAATGTATCTAGGGTATTGGCATTCACTACCTGGTAATGAGTTCCACAAATTTATTGCTCTTACAGTGAAAAAACGTTTCTGTTGCAGGAGATTAAATCTCCTTTCCTCCAACCTTAAATTGTGACCTCTGGTCACAAACAATTTTCTTGGAATAAACAGAGTTTCTGCCATTTCTGTATATGGGTCTTGAATATATTTATATAAAGTAATCATGTCACCTCTTAAGCGCCTTTTTTCTAAAGAAAACAGACTCAGTTTGGCTAGACTCTCCAATCCCCTTATTAGCTTTGTGGCCCTTCTCTGAACTTTTTCTAGTTCTGCAATATCTTTTTTTGCGATTGGTCCCCAGAACTGCACTCCATACTCAAGGTGAGGTTTTACCAGGCCTTTATATAGGGACAGAATTATGCTTTCACTTGAGTCACTGCCTCTTTTAATACATGCTAGTATCTTATTAGCCTTTGAAGCTGCTGCCCTGCATTGTGCACCTATCTTTAGCTTGTTATCTATTACTACCCCCAAATCCCTTACCTCCTGTGTTTAGCTAAGTCTTGTCCCATTTAAATAATACGTTGCCTGCTTATTTTTACTTCCAAAATGTAGAACCTTGCATTTTCCTGTATTAAATCTCATTTTCCATTTACCTGCCCATACTTCTAATTTTTGCAGGTCCCTTTGTAACGAAAGTTCGTCCTGCTCTGACCTAATGACCTTACTTAACTTAGTATCATCTGCAAAAATAGAGATGTCACTATTTAATCCTAGCTCCAAGTCATTTATAAAAATATTAAAAAGAATAGGGCCCAGTGACTGCTCAGAGATATTAATGCAGACACTGTCACACACTATTTTACAGATCCCCCCTATATATCAGTTAATTTAGACTATGAAATTAAAAATTAAATTGCGCAATTCACTTTCTCTGTGCTCATCCTCACTTAGAGATCAGCAACAAAATGATATTTATCATAATTATCACTTTATGTGGTTTTGTCATGTTAAATTTATTAAAACCTTCTTGTAGTTGTAAATTGTTTTACTTTTATGAAACATATGAAGAGCACCCTACACTTTTAACAGAAAGCACAATGTGTTAGCATTATGCTTATCTTGTGTGTATTACAAGCGTTTGGTTAAGCATAGTGTGGGTGTGCTATCTAAAATGCCACTTACATTTTTAACTCTTTTGAAACACTAGTATTAAGTATTTCTGCTTTCTATTGCACTTTCTTAGACCTTTGAAAAAGCTATAGGGTAAATGAGACTTTAATAAACAAGAAACAAATGGTTAAAAAGAATAAAGGGATAAGGTTTTTTGGGAAAGGGTGTATGTAGGGTTGCCACCTCAGCCATGTTTTCCTTGACAGCTATGAGTTACACATGTTGCAGGGTGTGCAAAAGGGAACATGCATTGCGCCCCTGGACAGCAATATTCATGTTTTACCATGCAGCATGCGTAACTCATAAGTGTCCAGGAAAACATGGCCGAGGTGGTAACCCTAGGTGTATGTGTGAAGTGTTGGTCCAATCCTATGCGTGTGAACCTAGTGTATATGTATGGGTGTTGATTATAATATGTACAAGTAAACTAATATGGAAAGTGTATATCAAAGAGGGGAAAAAGTGTGCTAGAATAGCTTAAAGGGACAGAAGACACTTATAAGATGCCTAATTACGAAGAATAAAACAACGTTCATTATTTATTTTGCCCCTTTTCCTGTAATGTGTCTGAAAAGTGTGTATTTTCCAGTCCTGAAAACTGAAACAACACATGGCTGGCTTCACAAGCCTAACCTTCCCATTTTTATGTCCCCCATTTGCAGTTTATCTTATCGTTTCTGCTGGAGTCAAACAATTGAGATTATGTTAACACAATGACCTGTAGGTGACTGGACACGGGTGATAGGTGGGTTCACACAATGGCTTCCCCTCAAAGCTCCCCCCAAATCTCTACAATTTCTAACTTACAGGGTGTGTGCACATACACACACACACACACTAGAGTTGCCAGCCAGCCAGTATTTTACTAACATGGGGCGCACTATTTAGCCTTTTAGATCTCTCACACAAACACAGCCAGAAGTAATAGCGCACATCTTCAGTCATGCTAACCCAACAAGCTCAAATTTAGAAAAAAAGAGAGTTCAATCCCACAAATCCAAAATTATAAAAAAATCAGCTTTATTGATCCATCCAAGTAAAATTAGACATGATGCACACAAAGTAAGAAAGGGGTTTTATGTGTTTCGGCGTTAGCCGTACTCATTAACCTAAGAAAGGCACCGGTGAGTGCCATTTAAAAAGCAATTGCTAAGCAGGTCATTGGAATGGCACTCACCAGTGCCTTTCTTAGGTTTATGAGTACGGCAAACGCCAAAACGCGTAAAACCCCTTTTTTACTTTGTGTGCATCATGTCTAATTTTACTTGGATGGATAAATAAAGCAAATTTTTTTATATTTTTGAATTTGCGGGTTTGAACTCTCTTTTTTTCTAATACTTTATTAGAGGACATCAAGGAGCCCTCTTCCCGCTTCCATTAGTGTTTGTAGGCTGTTCCCGGCAGTCCGCAATACACATACATATGTAGCAGCACCAGCGGCATTATTTTCAGCACTCAAACAGCACAGAACCACGAAAAGGATCACACTGAACTACGATAAGGATTTCCTCTGATTGGCTCTTCACTCGCCCATGTGACTACCCTAACTCCGTTGGATTAGTGAGTTAATCACTGACATCACAGATTATAGAGATGCCCTGTGGAAGAGCACGTATACCGCAGAGCCTTGGATATCGCTTAAGCGAACTGAACATAGGCTGCGTTTTTTTACCCCTGGGTAACATATATTGTGAAGACAGCAGTGAGCAGCAGGAGTACACGGCTTTACTCCGATTCGGCTTGTGTGGATGCTCACGCTGGAGGAGATAACATTGTTGTGGGTGAGTGTTCTTATGAGCCCCAGACCTTATCCTTACTGCCCAATACTTTAAACACTGCAGGCTATATTGTCCATACAAGTTGTTTATATTTTCATGGGATCGTTCAGGACTGCATTATTTGCTGATTGTTATGTTAAGTCTGCTTAAGTTGTTACGTCTGCTAAGGACTGCTTTACATTTATTACGGATTAATGGCCAGTTAACTAGCCAGACCTTTTCTCTTGTTATAAGCTCAAATTTAGTTTGCGTTCATGCGATTGTGTTTACTTTCAATTTGTAATACAAGCACAAGTTAAAACAAGCACAATGTTTCAATATCGTGCGCGCTAATGTTAGTGCATCACATGTAATCTTTAAAGGGATGCTGAACCCAAAAATTTTCTTTTATGATTCAGATAGAGCATGCGATTTTTTTTTTTTCCCAATATAATTTTTATTTTACATCAGCATTACATCAATTTTTCCCAAAGGAGAACATTATCAATAATTATTGTATGCCATTTATTCATCTACCTTGTCTTAATTTAACTAAAGCTCTAAATTATAGATAATCAATTTTTCTCGGAAGTCATCCTTGACCAGAGCGATTTGCATGCATTTTTTATTTCAATTAACTCAGTTAATTATGGTTACGGTTAAATAATTGCTAAACCAACCATGGTAACAATCAACATAAATAAATAAATTAATTATCCTAACAAACTTACATCCTTTTTTTTTTCAAGGAAGAACATTGTCTATAAATTATTACATGCAATTTTTACATTTACCTCGTCTTAATTTAACTAAAGCTCTAAATTATAAATGATCAATTTTTCTCGGAAGTCATCCTTGGCCATAGCGATTTACATGCATTTTTTATTTCAATTAACTCAGTTAGTTATGAATACGGTTAATTAATTGCTAAACCAATCATAGTAACAATCTAAAAAGATGAAAATAAATTGAACAAACACACAAACAAACAAACTAGCAAACCAATAACAAGAAAAAAAAGAAAAGAAGGGAAAAACAAAAACAAAACTTTAATTAAAAAATAAAGAATTTCTCCTGTCCCCCCCTCCCAAGCCCCAGTCCCCCCTCACCAAACATCCAACAAAACCAATTCAGAGTTTCTGAATGGATAAATTAAATGATCTATTTCAGAAGGTGGGAACATCCTGATAAATTTAGCCCATTTACTGAAAAATGTTATTATTTCTCGTTCTGAGGATAAATCCGTTGCTTTTTGTTTGATTAAGCATTGTTTTTTGACATAATTCTTAAGCTCAGTAATTGTAGGGCCTATCCTTCCAATTTCTAAAGATTAAATTTCTAGCTGCTAAAATAGTTAAATTTACTATTTTGGAGTCGATGAAGTCCCTATTGTTATTCGACAAGAAGATAATCATGGGTAGCGAAAGTTTGATATGTGTAATCTTCATCCCTTTAAGTAACAGATATTCGGTTTTACACCAGAATTGTTTAAGTCTAGGGCAATTCCATATCATGTGAATTAAATCCGCTGCCGGTAAACCACATTTTGGGCATTTATTAAAGTTTAGGTTATGCCATCTGTAGCCTCTGTCGGGGGTGAAATAAGTTTGATATAATAACTTTATATGGGACTCCCTCCAAGTTTCTGCAATTGTAGCATCGTTTGCTGATCTTATAGATCTAGCCACATGTAATTCACTCTCTATATTGATATTACTAAGTGTTGTCCATTTATGAGCTACTTTCTCTAAATTCACATTTCCTTTGTATGAGATCATAAGGGTGTACCAGGGTGATATGGAAAACAGACCTGCTCTGGTCAGAGCCACCCAATTCTCTAGTCTTCCCCAGGACCATTTCCAAGGGAACATATTTACTAATTGTGAAGTGTAATGTCTAGCTTGGAGAAAGGTAAAAAAATCCTGATTGCTCAGGTTAAATTCGTGTTTCAGTTCCTCAAATGATTTAATATTACCTGTCTCTGGATTAAGAAATTGTGAAACCAATTGTAGTCCCTGATTGTGCCAATGTCGCAATTTTACCGATTGAGATCCCTTTTGGAATTCGGAATTCCCTAGGAAAATTTGAAATCTGGGTATATTGATATCTACTTCTAAAAGTATAGCTATTTTTCTCCAGGCAACAATTATCGTGTGTATAGGTTTGAAATTTTTCACTTGCTTAGGAATCGAATGAAGTTGGATGTGAAGCATAGATGTGGGCAGCAAAGGGTATATTATGCTGGCTTCTAGATCATAATCTGAAAAGTGATTTGATCCCGCGATCCAATCTACTGCAACTCTCCCTAGGAACGATAAATTATAAAGATATATATTAGGGAATGCCAGACCTGCCAACTGCCTAGGAAGATATAATCTTTGCAAAGATATTCTGGTTTTTTTTGATTGCCATATAAATTTACGCAATGCAGTGCTAAATTTCTTAAAGTCATATGATTTTAGTCTAATAGGGATATTTTGCAATATGTAGCAGATCTTAGGCAGTATTACCATTTTAAATAATGCGATACGTCCAGCTAATGAAAGCGGTAGATTCTGCCAATTTCTCATCTGCGTTATAGCTTGTAAAAGAATTGGTGATATATTTAAGGAGTACCATTCCTGAGGATGAATAGAGATCAATATTCCCAGATATCTGAACGTTTTGGTCACTACCTTGAAAGGGTTATCTATATAAGAGTTTTCCTTCATTCTTAGCCATAATAATTCTGATTTCATGTTGTTCATTTTGTAGCCTGAAAAATGACCAAATATTTCAATTATTTCCAATAACTTTGGAATGTTAACTAGGGTGTTTGAGATATATACCAAGAGATCATCTGCATATAAAGCTACCTTAACCTCCTTATTAAGAATTTTAATGCCCTCGACTTGTTGTCTAATTTTGGTAGCAAGTGGCTCTATTGCCAAGTCAAATAATAAGGGAGATAACGGTCACCCCTGCCTTGTCCCTTTTTTAAATCTTATTTTGTCAGATACTAACCCATTAGTAATTAAACTTGTAGATGCTTGTAGACTAATTTTTTTAACTAGGTTGATAAATGTATTCCCCAGTCCAAATCGTTCTAATGTATCAAATAAATGTTCATGATAAACCCTATCGAACGCTTTCTCAGCGTCAATAGCTAGAATAGCTGCGTCTGGGTAGGTCGGAGGTAATCTTTTTTCTGAATTGTTAAAATAGTCAATAATCAGAAGAAGTTGTCTTATTTTAGCTGCTGAGCTGCGTTTGAATAGAAAACCAGCCTGATCACTATGAATGATCTCAGCTAGTCCCCCCTGTAATCTTTTAGCTAAAATAGAAGAAAATATTTTATAGTGAGAATTTAATAAGGCTATAGGTCTATATGATTCCCTTTGTTGTGGATTTTTTCCTGGTTTGAGTATTAAAGTGGTATAAGATTCCACAAAGTTTGATGGTATTTGAGCCTCTTCTAAAAAGAAATAGTTAAAAAGTTTGGTTAGATGGGGAGTAATTGTTGTTTCTAAGCTTTTATAGAATTTGTTTGGGATTGCATCGGGACCAGGGGCTTTCTCAGTTTTTAATGTTTTAATTGTTTGCATTACTTCTAATTCAGTTATTGGAGCATTTCATTTAGCTTTAAACTCAGTATCACACTTTGTAATGGGTGTATCCTTCCAAAATTTGTCTTGTGCATCTACCTTAGATATAGAGGTGGAATATATGGCTTTATAATATTGCAAGAAAGATTCTGAAATTTCCTCCGTTTTGGTGAGACTATTCCCATCCACCTGTAGACATTCAATTATGTTAGACTGTTTGGAGTTTTTCACCAGTTTAGACAATAGTCTGCCTGATTTATTGCCATATCTGTAAAACTTTGATTGGTATTTTAATTCCATTTGTGTTGTCTGGGAGAATATAAAAGTATCTCGTTCCTCTTTAAATTTGATATATTTTTTCCAATATTCCTCTAGTGGGGAGATCAGATATCTATTATATGCATTCACAACAGAATTTAATTGTTTTTCCTTTAAACGTGCATTTTTTTTATTTTTGCGATATAAGAGATAATATCACCCCTTAACACGGCTTTTGCCGTTTCCCAGATAATTGGTAGACTAGGCACCGAACCTTCATTTAAATTAAAAAATTCTTCCATTTTATTTTTTAGCCAGTTCTTATATTTCTGATTATTTGTTAAGTATTTTGGATAGAAGAAACGTGACCCTCTTGATCGGTTCTTTTGAGTTGGAATATCTAGAGTTATGGGGGCATGATCTGAGATACATATTTCCATGATTGCTGCCTTAACTCCTATATTATACAACTTGTCGTTTACTAAGAAGAGATCTATTCTCTATAGAGATTTAGATGCCTTCGAATGGCAAGTGTATCCTTTATAATCTGGGTTTTGAGCCCTCCACACGTCCCTTACCGCAAGATTATGAAAAATAGTATTAAACAGTTTTGCTTCTAGATTGTCTTTTTTAGTCTTTCTTTGTGTGTTACCGTGTCTAAATCTATCTAAGGGGCATCGGGGGGGGGGGCATATTAAAATCGCCCGCTATCACTACATAGCCCTCTGCTACCTGTAACATTTTGGATTGGAGGGAGTCCCAAAATCGTTGATCTATTACATTCGGGGCGTAAAGGTTGCAGATGGTATATACTACATTGGAGATTTTCATCTTTAATATTATATATCTGCTATCTATATCTATTATTGTATCTACTATCTGATAAAATAACTTTTTACCCAATAGGATAGCAACCCCTTTTTTTCTTTTTAGTGACGGAGCAAATATTACCTCCGCTACCCATGAAAATCTTAATTTCAGGGATTCTTCGCTATTTAGGTGTGTCTCCTGTAATAATGCTATAGATGTCTCGAATTTCCTGAGGTGGGCTAAGATCGTTTTTCGTTTAATTGGAGAGGTTATACCCCCTATGTTCCAGGACGTTATTCTAATTGCGTTATTTATTTACCATTGTCCATGAAAGCCCAGCCCCCTCACCCCCCCCCCAAGAACAAGGGAGGGGGGTAGGGGGGGAGAAGAAAAGAAAGCCAGCGGAGGCCTACAAGGGAGGGATAGCAAGGCAGGGGAGAGAGGGATAGGGAGAGAGAGAGAGACAGGAGAAAAGAGAAAAAAAAAAAGTAAACATAAAAAATTAAATGCATAATCTGTTCTATATAGTGAAACAGGGAATGCATTCCCCATTGCATTATAGACCTGTTATTTCTTACCCTCATACTTTATATACAGGAGATAAATAAAAAAGAAAAAAGAATGAGGAGGGATACTTATCAGTTTATCCCCTGTTCCACTAACTTTTTCTCCGCCTCTTCAACTGAGTAAAAAAAAAAAACATTTGACCCCCTAATAGCAATTTAAGTCTAGCAGGGTAGATGACAGTGGCCTGTCATCCTGCTTTAAGCATCTTTCCACAGACAGGGCAGAGCTCCCTCCTTTTCCGAGATGTCTCTATAGAGAAGTCCTGAAAAAGCAAGATTTTATTGCCCTTATACATGATAGGTTGGTTTTTACGATAATATTGTAGATATAGTATTTTGTCCTGGAAGTTTAAGAATTTTGCAATAATTGGTTGAGGTTTAGAAGTAGTGTTAGGACTATCAGCAGCTCTCCCCAGTCTGTGGACTCTCTCAATTAAGATAGAGGACTGAGATTCTGGGATTTTAAGAATTTGAGGTAGAATAGCTGTCATTACTTTCATAAGATCTTCCTGCTTAAAGGGGTCTGGGAATCCAATAATTCTAAGATTATTTATTCTTGACCTATTTTCTAAGTCATCTATTTTTGCTTGTAATTTTAAAATTTCACTCTGGGTGTCCTCAATCTGGGGTATGTGAGAGTTTGTTATCTGAGATTCGTTGCTCGACTTCTTGGAGTCTCCTAGAGTATTGTCTCACTTCTGTTGTTAGTAGAGAAAAATCATGTTTCAATTCATTTTTTAGAGTATCAAATTTAGGGGAGATTGCTTCTAGAATATTGGCTACCAATTCTTGGTTCTCTTGTGATACTACAATTTTTTGGGTTTTTAATGTGGTGACTTCATTTAAATTTTCTACTGTGGTTTCTGTTGTATTCTTATTCTTACGTTCCCTATTCTTGGACGCCATGCCTTGATTGTGCTTAATAGTGATAGTGGGTGAGGTGATATATTTATCCATTAATTAAGGGCAAGGATGTGAACCCTGTGGTTAAGTGTAAAAGATCCCCCCTTGGATGAGGGGAAGAAGTGGTATTGGTGGGGGAAAGAAAAGGAAGGGTGAGATAGAGAAGAAAAGAAGAGGAAAAAAAAAAAGAAGAGAGGTTCCTTCTCTCCCTCTCCCTTTAAGGAGGGGTGAGTGAACGTGATATGTGGATTTTAAGGCGTGGTGTATTGCCCCATGTGATGACAGTGAATTCTTATTGATTGGGGAAAAAAAAAAAAAAGGAAAAAATAAATTAATCATGAGAAAAGTGCGCTAGAGTGATAAGGCAACCAAGTGACAGCCAATTTAATTAATCAAGATATGGCGACCAGTGGGAATAAATTCTGTTAACACATAGACTTTAAGTTCTCTTTTTTTTTAAGTCTAATTTTTTTTTTTAGCCACCTATATTTTCTTTTCTCTTTTCTTTTCTCTCCCCTCTTCCTCCTTATTATTATAAGGATTTAAACAGAAGGATGACTGCGGGGCGGAGGAACTTAATTTCCGCTCTTATGTACTCAGCAACAATAACTTATCATTCATAAGATCTATGTGGGAGTATTTTAGATTTTAAACTCTCTTAAGGTTTGATAGACTTTGGTATGCTCTTTGTTTGTTTTTCCCTCCTTATTACAAGGTCTTATCTGGTCTGGGTCCTATCCTCTCAACAGCTAAGTGAGATCAACCAGTTATTTCAACACACCCTGAGGATCAGTATATCATTATCTTGTCCCAACTACAATTCTCCTTATTTCCTCCCCTTTTTCTCTTTTTTCCTGTTAAATAAATGAGGGATTATTGAGTATGACCTAGATCAATCATTTATATCATTTATATGTGTTTTTCTTTAACCCCTAACCTTATCTTGCTGCTGAAGGAGAAAAATCTATTTACATACCCTTTTTGGGGAGAAAAAAAACAAAACAAATAGAAAACAACAGGAACAACAAAAAGGGAGCAATGTTGCAATTATAACTAAGCAATAACGTCCTCTAATATACATAAGCAAATGACCAAAAACTCCATAATATAAGACAATTTTAGAATTAGTATCTGGAAAAGAAAAAAAAAACAAAAAAGAGCACAATAACAAATAGTCTGGAGGATTTAAACTATAGAAAGTTTGAGGAAGTCTCTACAATTATTTAGACTATTCTCCTTTTCTTCTTCTTTCACTTTCTCCTTGCTTCTGCAGTTTTATATCCAAAGATATATGACTTATTATAACATTGCAATATGTCCTTATTCATATGATGGTGATATAATTTATGAGCATTTATGAGGGTTTCTACAGTCCTTGACCCCCATAGACTATAATACTGTTCTGTTCTGCAGGGTTTAGACTGAGACTCCTTTATCTATCACATATCATCCCAGGAGGTACAAACAATATTCTTTGTAAAAAGTTCCACTCACCCCTCTTGCGGTTTGTTACTCACAGTCCCTGTCGCCAGCAGCGTGATGTCCCAATGTTTTAGGCTATCCAATAAGCCAACTGTCTCAGCGTTCTTAGATATATGTGACCCCACACCTTCTATGGGGACCTTCCGTCTCCTGGCTGCACTCTAATTAGCTCTGGAGCTTGGACCTCTCCTGAGTTTACTCCGTGTAGCCGTATCGCTCCTCCCTCCGTCACCGTGTCTGGCAAGTGTCAGGACTCAGCCTCAACTCCAGCAACGTCTCCTCCGAGGATCACCGCACCGCCCGCCCCTACACGCAGCACTGGTGGGTGCGGTAAGCGGTCAAGGAACCAGGTCCGCGGCAAGATTCTCAGGTAATTATTCGGGAGTACGGCTGGGATTTCTGACTTCTCAAAAAGTTGTCTTTGCTTGTGTCTCCAGCTGCCAATTGACCGGGGGAGTCTGTTCAAGTAGCCCAACAGAGTCTTTGCGTTTACCACCTCCTCACACGCAGCACCGGTGGGTGAGGAGGAAAACGCTGGTGACAGGCTGTGTGGTCTTTGGGGTGGGTGATGTATCAGTAACAGTTCTGCCAAGGATAAAAATGTAAGCTGAGTTGGCTGTCCACCCCATACTCCCAATATGAGAGGGGGAATTTTCAAATGTCTTTTCAGCCTAATTGGGAGCTTTGTTCATACAGCCTTCAGAACCTAGCTCCGGGCAGATAGTTTTTTCAGCGTTGTTAGTGGTATACGCTGTAGGAAGAATTACCCAGGTGATGTAGAAAAAACTGGCTGCAGTCCTCCTCTTCACAGAGCTACCTGGCGCGAAAAGAACCGCCTCTGGAATACCTGCAGGGGAGATTCACCTGCTCTATGGACAGACTCCTCCTCTTCCTCCTAGAGCATGCAATTTTAAGCAACTTTCTAATTTACTCCTATTATCAATTTTTCTTTGTTCTCTTGCTAATTTTATTTAAAATAGTGGGAATATAAGCTTACAAGAACACTGGGTAGCGCTTGCTGATTGGTGGCTACATTTAGTCACCAATCAGCAAGTGCTACCCAGGTGCTGAATCGAAGATGAGCCGGCTTGTAAGCTTACATTCCTGCTTTTTCAAATTAAAGGGACACTGAACCCAATTTTCTTCTTTCTTGATTCAGGTAGAGCATTCAATTTTAAGTAACTTTCTAATTTACTCCTATTATAAATTTTTCTTTGTTCTCTTGCTATCTTTATTTGAAAAAAAAGTCCAGAACCTTGGACAGCACATGTTTATTGATGGATGAATTTATCCACCAATCAGCAAGAACAACCGAGGTTGTTCACCAAAATGGGCAGGCATCTAAACTTACATTTTTGCTTTTCAAATAAAGATACTAAGAGACTGAAGAACATTTGCTAATAGGAGTAAATTAGAAAGTTGCTTAAAATCACATGATCTAATGCTCTATGGTTCCGGTGGAGGAGGAGCAAGCAGGTGTAGCTGAAGCTCTGCTCTCCAGTCCCTTAGCTCTTGGCGGTGGAGTTTCGCGCCTTGCCCTAATTTTGAGGCTGCTTCACGGATAGTACGAGACACCATCTCTGGAACCTGTGTCAGTGGAAAGTCACCCCACTGAGATGGCAACAAACAAACCACCCAAATAGGACCGGCTTTTTTTTAACCGGTCTGACAACTGAATCGACTGATACAAACAGTCTTTTCTCTTTTTCATTTACAATAGCTATTCCTTCTATTCTAAAGAGGCTGAGGAGTAGGAGACAAGAAAGACTCTGCTTGGAAAACTTAAAGTCTACCTTTTGCTATTTTTTTTATCGGAGGTCTCACTTTGTTTGCTTCCTGTTTCCATGACTGCCCCTCTCTATTGCCGCCGCAACTGCTGCCTTGCCCTTTCTACAAGCAACACAGCGCATCTCCAGGGAAAGGGCACCTGCGGCTTCCTTTGGCTCATCTGGGATTACGTCTGACCGGTAGCGGGTGTCCCCCCCTCCCCCACCGGTGCTGCGTGGGAGGTGGAAGGCTTGGGCTGCACTCGATTGGAGACCGGAGGACTTTCTCCTGAATCCTGCTTCCCCTTCTGCCGTCGCATATCTGGATCTCTCTCCCTCCTCTCCCACCGTTGCTGCATGAGGGGAGGTGAGTATAAGCACGGCTGAAAGAAAAGCCAAGGAACACTCGATCCGTCGACAGGAGATTCGGCTTGCTTTTCTGTGGGTCAGGAGGTGGTTAAGCGGCAACTCTCTCTGCAAACTTCTTGATATTACAAGCGGGCGGCTCGAGAGGGGTAAGTCATAAAAGTTAAAGCACTCTCCTCATTGAGCCAAAAGGGATGGTTTCACACAGCATAATCACGTAAGCTGTGAAAGGCACATCAAATTACACTATAAGGCTTATTGAACTGCACATAATAGTTCTGATACAAAACAGGCTCTTAACTAGCTACGGGTAAACCACAAGTAATCTCGCATTGGCAAATTAAGAGCTAAGATCCCTAGGAAAACAAAGACTTTGTTTCCAAGAGTATCAATGATCTAAGTATCACCCTGTTAATAGGAGTACATTTAGTCTGCTTAGGACTTATAATTCCTGCTCTTTGTGAAGGAGATGGGGGGAAATGAATGAAACAGTAAATTTCTTGTCTGGAATAACGAAAAATATGCCTGCATATACAATATAGGCAAAAGGAGACTTTTTGACTGAGGACTCTTACTGCAGGGCAGAGTGTTACTCTAGCTAACTCCTTTTTTTCTTTTTTCTCTACAGCCCCCTACTGTTATAATTATTCTGTATGATTAGTGTTAAATGCATTCACTAAATTAATTGTCTACTTCTGTCAGCTTCTGCAAAGTGCACTTGGTATGCTTAGAGCACACAGCTGGTTACCTGTGTGAAAACTCTTGGGCAGGACCCCCTTACCCTGAGCAGGAGAGGAAAAGGGGGGGAAAGAAAGGGGGGGGAAGGAAAAAGTCATTGATTGGATTATGGAAGTATTCACTATTTATGCTTTGTAAGAAAAAGTTCACTATTGAAATGTCTAAATAGCCTTGCTGTTAAATCTCTTTTTTTTTTTCTCTCTTCCTGCGTGCAAACAACTTTTCATTGTTTTAATAGAGCTGGTTTTCAGTGAGATGCTAAAGTCATATTTGAGATAGGTAACGGCTGTTAACCAGGTTTCTCATAGATTTGAATATATAACACTATAATATTGCGAACCTTAATCTCTCTTCCTCCCTCCTGCAATTTATCTGCCTGTTTTTCTTTTTTTCTTCTAACACAGCATTCATTATACTGACTCTGGAACAAAAAAATATACTTGATTTTAGCCCTGGTATAGAGCATATACATATTTAGTCAGAGCTGATTGCCTTGAATAAAGTGAAGGGGGAACGAAGCAAGGCAGGGGAAGAAAAATTCTATCCTTTTTCTCACTGGGGGGGGGGGTATAAAATTTTCTGGATGGCTGAATACTTCTTTTTTCTCTATTTTTGTGTATAGATGACTGTTGTAGGAGGGCGAGAAAGGGAGGAAGAGAAGGGGGTTCTTTCTCCAATCCTCCCCTTTCAGAACCCTTATATTGCTCAGTTGTCCTGCGGCTGGTTATGTGACTCCCTTCCTATAGGATCCTACACTCTTCACTACCCTAGTCACGAGTAACTCTTTTCCTTTTTGGCACTATTTCCCTCGGTCTTCACGGTTGCCCTTCACGTGATCCCTTCCCCCTTTTTTTTTTTTTTTTTTTTCTCCCCCTTCACGGCACATGGATAATTTTAATTGATAAGTTTGTTCTCCCACGATCCCTTATTCACTCCTTTTTCACCTTAACTATCACGGTTTATGGATAAATTCCTCCACAGTCACTCCCGGACTTCATCGCCAGCCATGGCAGCTAAGCAAAGAGAGAAAAGAACCAAAACTATCGTAGACTCCACTATTGATCCACAGCCACCTTCTTTAAATATATTAGCTACTAATGAAGCGACCAATATGCAAGTATTAGTAACAAATATTGCAGAGGCCTTAAATCCCAAATTTGATGCCCTCAGGTTGGAGATTAAACATGACATTACTCTATTATCCCAAGAAATTAGACATTTCACTAACAGAATCAATGAAGTAGAGCAGAGGGTATCTGACCTTGAGGATCTTACCACCACTCATAGCACAAACTTAGAAACCACAGATACCTTAACTAAAATGCAGATTAAGATAGAGGACCTTGAAAACCGTGCTAGAAGAAATAATATTCGTATTATTGGGGTACCAGAGGGGAAACAACCCGAAAATCTAAGCCTATTCATTTCAGACACCGGTTCAGCTCCTAAAAATCCCCCCCAGCAACCCTCAAATTGTGGTCGAAAGAGCACATAGAATAGGGAAACCACAATTAGACAATAAAGGAAATAGCAGGCCCAGACCAGTAATTGCTAAGTTGCTCAATTTTAACGATAAGGTAACTCTTCTCCAATACTTCCGTAAGAACCAACCCATCACGTTTAAAGAAAATAGAATTCTCATATTTCAGGATTTTTCAGCAGAGACAGCATTTAAAAGAAAGAACCTGGCCCCAATATGCTCTAAATTCATTCAACAAGGCTACCAGACCTTGATTATCTACCCCTCCAAACTGAAGGTCTTTGTTAAGGGAAAGGCTTATCTTTTTGAAAATGCACAGGATGCAGAAAAACTTCTGAGTCAATTAAACTCTTCCGAGTAACAATGAGCTTGATTAATGGACTTTTTGTCAACTTTCGTTTACTACATATATATATTGTTCTGTTTCTCTTTTTTTTTTTTTTTTTTCTTTCTCTCTTTCCTTCTTATCCCTCTTCCCCCCACTAGTTAAACTATATGGCTAATTTTAAAGTTGTCTCCTGGAACATTGGGGGCATCTCTACCCCCATAAAAAGGAAATCGATTCTTACCCAGTTAAGAAGAATGAATACAGACATAGCCTTCCTCCAGGAAACACATCTTAACCTGGAGGAAGCTTCAAAGCTTAAAACATCATGGGTTCAGGAGGTGATTGCCTCACCAGGACATGGGAGGAAGAGAGGAGTGGTCGTTTTAATAGGAAAAAAATGAATGCAGAAATATTATATGCTGGGACAGATCCAGAGGGGAGATCGGTGATTTTAAAAATTAAATCTGGTAATCGTATTTTTACGCTTTCTAATGTGTATGCACCTAACACTCTCGACCCAGAATTTTGGAATCAGTTACAAACTAAAATCTTCTCGATATTGGAAGGTTTTTTAATTCTTGGAGGAGACTTCAATATGGCCCCACAGTGCCCTCTTGATAGATTGAGACAAAACACAAAGCAGAAAAAGCAAAAAAAGGATAACCTGGAAACTAAATTACTTACTAGAATCATGCAGAACCTAGGTATCAGAGATATATGGAGAATGCAAAATCCGGATGGCAGAGACTTTACATGTCTCTCTAAAGCCCATAAAACGCTATCAAGAATTGATTTTTTTTGATAGATGAAAGACTTTGTACATCTGAGGTAAAAGCAAAAATATTTCCTATTTCCTTGTCTGATCATGGGCCAATCACTTTAGATTTCCAGGTTAAACATTCTAAGTCTAAACCTAGCAGGTTTTTTCCCCCTCTTTTTTAGCATCAGATTTGAAATTCAAGAATTGGCTTAGAATTAAGTTTAATGACTATGACGAATACAATTCAGAATACAGGGATCGCCCCATTACATTTTGGGAGGCGGCTAAGGCGGTACTAAGAGGCGAAATTATCGCTTATACTGCTATGCTAAATAAACAATTACAACGGAGGGAAAAAGAACTCACAAATGCAGTAACAAATGCATATAATCGACTCCTCCTCGATCAGAATTCGGCTAACTGGGCTAAATACGCCAGAGCTAAAAGCAATAAAGATGCTTTTACGTTATTCCGAGAAACCCAGAAAGATTTAAAATTGCAGTCAAAATTATACAGATTTGGAAATAAATTGGGGAAAATGTTAGCTAAGCTGGTTAAAAATGAAAAAAAAACTTCGCTGATTGAGAAGTGAATGTCAGGGGGGAAACATGTTCTCAATCATGAGGAAATTGTGGAGGAAATGGTAAAATATTATCAAAACATTTATGCCCCCAGAAACTCAGACCTAGCCCAGGCTGAGGACTTTTGGAGTAAAATCTCTTTCCCCAAGATATCTAAGGAATCAAATGAGATTCTTAACGCCCCAATTTCAGAAGTAGAAATTAAGAAAGTCATTTCTGATTTAGCCCTGAACAAATCCCCTGGACCAGATGGGCTACCTAATGAATTTTATAAAATTCTATCCCCTGAGATTTCACCACACCTCTGCAAATTATACAATCATATGTACATAGACGGAGGGACAGTGGCAAAATCCTTTTCTGCGTCTTTTACAACTTTAATCCTTAAAACTGGGAAGGATCCATCCCAGAAAGAGTCATACAGGCCGATTGCCTTATTAAACTCTGACTATAAGATCCTCACCTCTATTCTTGCTGAGAGGCTGCAAAAAACATAATTTATGCTTACCTGATAAATTCCTTTCTTCTGTAGTGTGATCAGTCCACGGGTCATCATTACTTCTGGGATATTACTCCTCCCCAACAGGAAGTGCAAGAGGATTCACCCAGCAGAGCTGCATATAGCTCCTCCCCTCTACGTCACTCCCAGTCATTCGACCAAGGACCAACGAGAAAGGAAAAGCCAAGGGTGAAGTGGTGACTGGAGTATAAATTAAAAAATATTTACCTGCCTTAAAAACAGGGCAGGCCGTGGACTGATCACACTACAGAAGAAAGGAATTTATCAGGTAAGCATAAATTATGTTTTCTTCTGTTAAGTGTGATCAGTCCACGGGTCATCATTACTTCTGGGATACCAATACCAAAGCAAAAGTACACGGATGACGGGAGGGATAGGCAGGCTCTTTATACAGAAGGAACCACTGCCTGAAGAACCTTTCTCCCAAAAATAGCCTCCGATGAAGCAAAAGTGTCAAATTTGTAAAATTTGGAAAAAGTATGAAGCGAAGACCAAGTTGCAGCCTTGCAAATCTGTTCAACAGAGGCCTCATTCTTGAAGGCCCAAGTGGAAGCCACAGCTCTAGTAGAATGAGCTGTAATTCTTTCAGAAGGCTGCTGTCCAGCAGTCTCATAAGCTAAACGAATTATGCTACGAAGCCAAAAAGAAAGAGAGGTAGCGGAAGCTTTTTGACCTCTCCTCTGCCCAGAGTAAATGACAAACAGAGAAGACGTTTGTCGAAATTCCTTAGTTGCCTGTAAGTAAAATTTTAGAGCACGGACTACATCCAGGTTGTGCAGTAGACGTTCCTTCTTTGAAGAAGGATTTGGGCATAAAGAAGGAACAACAATCTCTTGATTGATATTCCTGTTAGTAACTACCTTAGGTAAGAACCCAGGTTTAGTACGCAGGACTACCTTATCCGAATGAAAAATCAAATAAGGAGAATCACAATGTAAGGCTGATAATTCAGAGACTCTTCGAGCCGAGGAAATAGCCATTAAAAATAGAACTTTCCAAGATAACAACTTTATATCAATGGAATGAAGGGGTTCAAACGGAACGCCCTGTAAAACATTAAGAACAAGGTTTAAACTCCATGGTGGAGCAACAGTTTTAAACACAGGCTTAATTCTGGCCAAAGCCTGACAAAAAGCCTGGACGTCCGGAACTTCTGACAGACGTTTGTGTAACAGAATGGACAGAGCTGAGATCTGTCCCTTTAATGAACTAGCAGATAAACCCTTTTCTAAACCTTCTTGTAGAAAAGACAATATCCTAGGAATCCTAACCTTACTCCAAGAGTAACCTTTGGATTCACACCAATATAGGTATTTACGCCATATCTTATGGTAAATCTTTCTGGTAACAGGTTTCCTAGCCTGTATTAAGGTATCAATAACTGACTCAGAAAATCCACGTCTTGATAAAATCAAGCGTTCAATTTCCAAGCAGTCAGCTTCAAAGAAGTTAGATTTTGATGTTTGAAGGGACCCTGTATCAGAAGGTCCTGTTTCAGAGGTAGAGACCAAGGTGGACAGGATGACATGTCCACCAGGTCTGCATACCAAGTCCTGCGTGGCCACGCAGGTGCTATTAGAATCACTGATGTTCTCTCTTGTTTGATTCTGGCAATCAATCGAGGAAGCAACGGGAAGGGTGGAAACACGTAAGCCATCCTGAAGTCCCAAGGTGCTGTCAGAGCATCTATCAGGACTGCTCCTGGATCCCTGGATCTGGACCCGTAACGAGGAAGCTTGGCGTTCTGTCGAGACGCCATGAGTTCTATCTCTGGTTTGCCCCAACGTCGAAGTATTTGGGCAAAGACCTCCGGATGAAGTTCCCACTCCCCCGGATGAAAAGTCTGACGACTTAAGAAATCCGCCTCCCAGTTCTCCACTCCCGGGATGTGGATTGCTGACAGGTGGCAAGAGTGAGACTCTGCCCAGCAAATTATCTTTGATACTTCCATCATAGCTAGGGAGCTTCTTGTCCCTCCCTGATGGTTGATGTAAGCTACAGTCGTGATGTTGTCCGACTGAAACCTGATGAACCCCCGAGTTGTCAACTGGGGCCAAGCCAGGAGGGCATTGAGAACTGCTCTCAATTCCAGAATGTTTATTGGCAGGAGACTCTCCTCCTGACTCCATTGTCCCTGAGCCTTCAGAGAATTCCAGACGGCACCCCAACCTAGAAGGCTGGCGTCTGTTGTTACAATTGTCCAGTCTGGTCTGCTGAATGGCATCCCCCTGGACAGATGTGGCCGAGAAAGCCACCATAGAAGAGAATTTCTGGTCTCTTGATCCAGATTCAGAGAAGGGGATAAGTCTGAGTAATCCCCATTCCACTGACTTAGCATGCACAGTTGCAGTGGTCTGAGGTGTAAGCGTGCAAAGGGTACTATGTCCATTGCCGCTACCATTAAGCCGATTACCTCCATGCATTGAGCCACTGACGGGTGTTGAATGGAATGAAGGGTGCGGCAAGCACTTTGAAGTCTTGTTAGCCTGTCCTCTGTCAGGTAAATATTCATTTCTACAGAATCTATAAGAGTCCCCAGGAAGGGAACTCTTGTGAGTGGAACGAGTGAACTTTTCTTTTCGTTCACCTTCCATCCATGTGACCTTAGAAATGCCAGCACTAACTCTGTATGAGACTTGGCAGTTTGAAAGCTTGAAGCTTGTATCAGAATGTCGTCTAGGTATGGAGCTACCGAGATTCCCCGCGGTCTTAGTACCGCCAGAAGAGCACCCAGAACCTTTGTGAAGATTCTTGGAGCTGTAGCCAATCCGAATGGAAGAGCCACAAACTGGTAATGCCTGTCTAGGAAGGCAAACCTTAGGTACCGATAATGATCTTTGTGAATCGGTATGTGAAGGTAAGCATCTTTTAAATCTACAGTGGTCATGTATTGACCCTCTTGGATCATAGGTAAAATTGTCCGAATAGTCTCCATCTTGAACGATGGAACTCTTAGGAATTTGTTTAGGATCTTTAAGTCCAGGATTGGTCTGAAAGTTCCCTCTTTTTTGGGAACCACAAACAGATTTGAGTAAAACCCCTGTCCCTGTTCCGATCGTGGAACTGGATGGATTACTCCCATTAACAAGAGCTCTTGTACGCAGCGTAGAAACGCCTCTTTCTTTGTCTGGATTGTTGACAATCTTGACAGATGAAATCTCTCTCTTGGAGGAGAGTATTTGAAGTCCAGAAGGTATCCCTGAGATATTATCTCTAGCGCCCAGGGATCCTGAACATCTCTTGCCCAAGCCTGGGTGAAGAGAGAAAGTCTGCCCCCCACTAGATCCGATCCCGGATCGGGGGCCCTCAATTCATGCTGTTTTAGGGGCAGCAGCAGGTTTCCTAGTCTGCTTGCCCTTGTTCCAGGACTGGTTAGGTTTCCAGCCTTGTCTGTAGCGAGCAACAGCTCCTTCCTGTTTTGGTGCAGAGGAAGTTGATGCTGCTCCTGCTTTGAAATTACGAAAGGAACGAAAATTAGACTGTCTAGTCTTGGCTTTGGCTTTGTCCTGAGGCAGGGCATGGCCTTTACCTCCTGTAATATCAGCGATAATCTCTTTCAACCCGGGCCCGAATAAGGTCTGCCCTTTGAAAGGTATATTAAGCAATTTAGACTTAGAAGTAACATCAGCTGACCAGGATTTTAGCCACAGCGCCCTGCGTGCCTGAATGGCGAATCCTGAATTCTTCGCCGTAAGTTTAGTAAGATGTACTACGGCCTCCGAAATGAATGAATTAGCTAGTTTAAGGACTCTAAGCCTGTCCGTAATGTCGTCCAGAGTAGCTGAACCAATGTTCTCTTCCAGAGACTCAATCCAGAATGCTGCTGCAGCCGTGATCGGCGCAATGCATGCAAGGGGTTGCAATATAAAACCTTGTTGAACAAACATTTTCTTAAGGTAACCCTCTAACTTTTTATCCATTGGATCTGAAAAAGCACAGCTATCCTCCACCGGGATAGTGGTACGCTTAGCTAAGGTAGAAACTGCTCCCTCCACCTTAGGGACCGTTTGCCATAAGTCCCTTGTGGTGGCGTCTATTGGAAACATTTTTCTAAATATCGGAGGGGGTGAGAACGGCACACCGGGTCTATCCCACTCCTTAGTAACAATTTCAGTAAGTCTCTTAGGTATAGGAAAAACCTCAGTACTCGTCGGTACCGCAAAATATTTATCCAACCTACACATTTTCTCTGGTATTGCAACTGTGTTACAATCATTCAGAGCCGCTAACACCTCCCCTAGTAATACACGGAGGTTTTCCAGTTTAAATTTAAAATTTGAAGTATCTGAATCCAGTCTGTTTGGATCAGAACCGTCACCCACAGAATGAAGTTCTCCGTCCTCATGTTCTGCCACCTGTGACGCAGTGTCTGACATGGCCCTAATATTATCAGCGCACTCTGTTCTCACCCCAGAGTGATCACGCTTACCTCTTAGTTCTGGTAATTTAGCCAAAACCTCAGTCATAACAGTAGCCATATCCTGTAATGTGATTTGTAATGGCCGCCCAGATGTACTCGGCGCTACAATATCACGCACCTCCCTCTGAGCGGGAGATGTAGGTACTGACACGTGAGGCGAGTTAGTCGGCATAACTCTCCCCTCGTTGTTTGGTGAAATTTGTTCAATTTGTACAGATTGACTTTTATTTAAAGTAGCATCAATACAGTTAGTACATAAATTTCTATTGGGCTCCACTTTGGCATTGCAACAAATGACACAGGTATCATCCTCTGAATCAGACATGTTTAACACACTAGCAAATAAACTTGCAACTTGGAAATACAATTCAATTAGAATAATATTAAAACGTACTGTGCCTTTAAGAAGCACAGAAGATCTATGACAGTTGAAAATTAATAAATTGAAACAGTTATAGCCTCAATCCTTGTAAACAACACAACTTTAGCAAAGGTTTAATCCCATTAGCAAAGATAACAAATTCTGAAAGCAGGAAACAAATTACAGAATAAACGTTTTTTATCTCAGGCAAACTATAATTCTCACAGCTCTGCTGAGAGAAATTACCTCCCTCAAAATAAGTTTTGAAGACCCCTGAGCTCTGTAGAGATGAACCGGATCATGCAGGGAATACAATGAGTTGCTGACTGAAATATTTGATGCATAGTAAAAGCGCCAAAAAACGGCCCCTCCCCCTCACACACAGTAGTGAGGGAGAACAGAAACTGTCAGAAAAACAGATTAAGCAACTGCCAAGTGGAAAAATAGTGCCCAAACATTTATTCACACAGTACCTCAGCAAATGAAAACGATTTTACATTCCAGCAAAAACGTTAAACATAATCTCTAGTTATTAAACAGCTTTATGTATTTCTTACAGTGTAATTCTAGTGAAGTACCATTCCCCAGAATACTGAAGTGTAAAGTATACATACATGACATTATATCGGTATGGCAGGATTTTCTCATCAATTCCATTGTCAGAAAATAAAAACTGCTACATACCTCTATGCAGATTCATCTGCCCGCTGTCCCCTGATCTGAAGTTTACCTCACTCCTCAGATGGCCGAGAACAGCAATATGATCTTAACTACTCCGGCTAAAATCATAGCAAAACTCTGGTAGGTTCTTCTTCAAACTCTGCCAGAGAGGTAATAACACACTCCGGTGCTATTTTAAAATAACAAACTTTTGATTGAAGATATAAAACTAAGTATAATCACCATAGTCCTCTCACACATCCTATCTAGTCGTTGGGTGCAAGAGAATGACTGGGAGTGACGTAGAGGGGAGGAGCTATATGCAGCTCTGCTGGGTGAATCCTCTTGCACTTCCTGTTGGGGAGGAGTAATATCCCAGAAGTAATGATGACCCGTGGACTGATCACACTTAACAGAAGAAAATTCTTATTAATATCATTCACAAAGATCAAGCTGGATTTTTAAATGCTCGAAACTCCTCAGCAAAAATTAGAGAGGTCCTGGTGGTGACAGAATTCTTTTTCAATGCGGGGGTATCGGGGGGGGGGGAGGGGGAGAGGCCGCCCCTGACCTAGCTGTGATTTCAGTTGATGCGGAGAAGGCATTTGATTCAGTTCAACATGATCAACTCTTCTCTTCATTAGAGAAGTTTGGCTTCAGTGGCTGCTTTCTCAGCTTCATCAAAAACTTATATGATCAACCCCATACAAAATTAATTGTAAATAATATAGCTTCCTTGCAAATCACACTGGGTAGTGGAACCCGCCAGGGCTGTCCCCTTTCCCCCCTCCTTTTCAATCTCTGCATTGAACCATTAGCAACCATGATCAGACAACAACTGGAAGGTATTAAAATAGGTAATTACGAATTAAAACTAGCCCTCTATGCAGACGACATACTTATTTACTTATCAAACACCAAGACTAATATACCCAAATTGATACAAATTATCACTCAATTTGGCTCATTCTTGGGCTATAAGGTCAATACTATAAAATCAGAATTACAATGGCTCAGGAGAAATAATAACTCTGTTAGTAATATCACCTGTCGAATAGCACTATTTAAAATGGTTCTCTTCCCTAAATTGCTGTATGTCTTACAGAATACAGCAATATTGCTTCCAGAAAGGGATGTTCGGGCAATAAATAGCATGCTCATAAGATTTATTTGGCAGAGCAAAAGACCTAGGATTTCTTTGAATAAATTAACCTCTTCTAAAATTTATGGAGGCTTCGCTCTGCCGGATGTAAGGTTATATAATTTTGCTTTTTTAGCAAGAACGGCAGCTTATTGGATTTTTTCTAAGGATTATGTGGTGAATAATGAACTCGAAGAAAGAATATGTGACCCATATCTACCAAGGGCTTTGATACACTGTGAGCCAAAAGGATGGCCAAACAGCATCAGAGCACTAAAAATGTTCCTCAATCCACTGAAGGCCTGGTGGAAGATAGGAAATCTTTTAGAAATAAACTGCCGGGTCTCGCAATATTTGCCGTTAATGGGCAATCCTAAATTTCAGGCAGGTCTGGATTCACGGGCTATTAAAGCTAGGAGTTTGGTAGGACTGGATAGGGTAATTTATTTCGTGGATCAAGAGAAAAAAGTGTATAAAAACATTTGAGGAACTCAAAAATTAGCATAATCTTTCTAACAAACAATTTTTGCGTACCTGCAGACAAGGCATTACACAGCAGATTTAATGGAGACAGTTAAGTGGTGCTGGGATTTAGGTGGCTTAGAGGCTTGGCTTACTCTAGTAAAAAAAGGACTGATGTCCATCACTCCATGCTACCACCTGCTGGGAGCTAGCAAAGGGAAGTATATCCTTGAAAAAATGACTCACGATTGGAACTCAATGCTGCTACAAGATAATATTGAAAGCAAATTCATACAAACTTCTATCCACAAAGTATCTCAGGCCACGCTTTCAGCGACCTGGAGGGAGGCACATCTTAAACTGATACATAAATACTATTTTACCCCTGAAAAAGGGTATAAACTTCGGAACATAAATTTCAATAAATGCCCCAAATGTTCTTCGATGGCCGCAGACCTGATACATATGATATGGGACTGTCCATTGATTAGGCAATTTTGGTATAAAATAGAATTTTGGATGAAGGCATCACTCAAGATCTCCCCTCTGGAGCTTTCACTGACTCAGGTTATATTCTGTCTAAAAAATCAGGAAGAACATCAGCTTAATGAAAAACTAATTATATCAGTCATTTTGGTGGCTAGATATTTGATCTTTAAAAAATGGAAATTAAGAGATCTACCAACGCTAACAGAGATTAAAATTTTTCTTAAGAAACAATGTATCCTAGAACAGCGAGATACCAACATTGACAGGGAATCTGATATCAGGATATTCTTTAGTAAGTGGGCTGCATTTATTAAATCACTCCCGAACTTAGAAATTGATCAGATAATTTTCCCCTTCCAGAATTCAGAATTAGTGCTTTTGGGGATATGGTAACTGATGCAGGGAAGAGAGGCGGATTTTACTCACCCCCCTTTCCCATTCCTTTCCCTCTTCCCAAGCCTTTTTTTTGTTGTTGTTGTGTCTTGTTTTGATTTCTTTTTCATGAAGTGGATAGCCCTTGGCTTAGCAGAGGTAGGGTGGATAAAATTAGGAGGTAGTTTAGTGAAGAAATGGATATATAAGTACAGTTCATGTTGTATAATTAATAGTTTAATTTTTGGAGTTAGTAACAAGACAATTAAGCACTGGAATGGAAGGTGTTCTTGGTTTCTCTAAAGTAATAATTTTCTTTTTTTATTTTTTTTTCTCAATTTTATTTTATTAGGATCCTACCTAGAAATTGTAAATTTAGTTGGAACCAATAACATTAATGACTGTGGATTTAACAATGTTTATGTTTGTATTATGAACTGTATGCTGGAAAAAAATGTTTAAATGTAATATATTGAAAACTAATAATATAAAAGAATTAAAAAAAAAAAAAAAATCACATGATCTATCTGAATCACAAAAGAAAAAAATTGGGTTCAGTGTCCCTTTAAGAAAACAAAGAAACATTGATAATAGGAGTAAATTAGAAAGTTGCTTAAAATTGCACGCTCTATCTGAATCATGAAAGAAAAAATCTGGGTTCAGTATCTCTTTAAGCTTCAGGTCAATGTAGAATATTAAGAATAAATATTGAAATGAAGTTCCTAGCATGGTGAAACTTTTTCAGAGTATGCTGGAATGTAATTATAAACAAACGACCTTTAAAAATTAGTCCTAGCAGCTTTAGTTTATGAGTTATGCTATAAAAAATATTTATGCTAATTAGCATGGCCGGTATTTTTTTCCAAGGAAGGTGGCAAACCTAACATACACTCACAAAGTAAATTTAGACTCAATTAAAAAAAAAAAGAGAAAGAAAAAAAGTAAATGTTCAGAAATGGTTGACCAATGCAATCTAAACTGAATCTTGCTGAATATTGCTGGTAGTATTGATACATCACCCTCATGTTTCTCTGTGGGAAGCCTGTACACTACAGGGTGACATTTTTTTTACCCAAATTGGCATTCCCTAAGTGGGGGTGAGATTAAAGAGACAGTATACAACTATACACCAATTTTCATATAACTGATACTGATATAAAAATCCAGTTCAACCCCTTAATGACCAGTGCCGTACCCTGTACGATGCTGGTTGTTAAGCCCTCAAGGACCAGCATCGTACGGTACCCTGTACGTCACGATGCTGCTGTCCTGGGTCTCTCTCTGCCGCAATCCCACTAAAAGTAACAAGATTGTGCTATTTCTGCATGCGGGCAGTGCCGAAATAGAGTTACTCTCTGCATCGGGCAGTGGTGGTGCCGATCATTGGTGGTGTGGGAGGGTAAGGAAGGAGGAGGGTGGGCCCATCGCTGGAGAGGGGCGGGAATGGGTGGGAAAGCTACGCTACAGAAAAAAAACCTCTCAGAGTGGCAGGGAGGGGGAAGAAGGGAGGAGTGATCATACAGTGGAGGTGGGATTAGAGGGTGGGAAATTGATCTGGGAGGGGGTAAATGGGGTGGAGGGGAAGCTACACTACAGAAAATAAAAAAAGAATATTAAATTAAAATTGCCAAATTTTGGAAAACTGGGTACTGCCAGGCAGCTGCCAGTACCTAAGATAGTGGTAATTAGTTAGATGGGGGAGGGTTAGAAAGCTTTTTGGGAGGGATCAGGGAGGTGGTAAGGTAAGGTGGTAATCCTACACTAAGAACACTAATAATAATTAAAATATATATATATTTTTTTTTAAAGTGTAAAACTACATACTAGCAGACTGACAGTTCTTAAGATGGGGTGACCATTTGGGGGTGGGGGAGGGAAGAGAGCTGTTTGAGAGGGATCAGGGAGGAATCAGGGTGTGGGAAGTGTCAGGTGGGAGGGTAGTCTCTACACTAAAGCTAAAATAAACCTTACAAGCTACCTAATTAACCCCTTCACTGCTGGGAATAATCAAAGTGTGGTGCACAGCTGCAATTAGCAGCCTTCTAATTACCAAAAAGCAATGGCAAAGCTATATATGTCTGCTATTTCTGAACAAAAGGGATCCCAGAGAAGCTTTTACAATAATTTGTGCCATAATAGCAGCTGTTGTTTGTAAATAATTTCAGTGGCAAACCTAAAGTTTGTGAAAAGTTAACAATTGTTTTTATTTGATCGCATCTAGCAGTGAAATGGTGGCATGAAATATATCAAAATGGCCAAAAAACAGAAACGAAGCCCAGCACCAATGTATATAAAAATTTTCTTAAACTTTATTGGTATACATTAAAAATATAAATACAAAGAGAGTGGGTACCCTCCAAATAGACAGACTAACGCGTTTCGGCTTGGGGAGCCGTACTCATAGTCATTAAAACACCATATCATTCACCATTTTAAATATCCAGTGCTCTAATTTCATTGGAGGATACATTGATCAATACTTAAAGTGACAGGGTTAGTTTGTACAATCATACCTTAAGCACACTGATTGATTCTAACGCTATATCTAAACAATTTATTAACCCTATGTACCTTTAATCATCCTGTAAAACATTTCATTGACCCGATGTTAAATACAAATGCAAAATTCAGTAACTGAAAAATAGCAAATAAAATAAACTAAATATAACTGAAAAAAGGGGACATCTGTAACTTAGACAATACTAATATCAAAATAATGGTGTATAATGCTGACAAATAGCTTTCTACATAGGAATGGCCTTGTCTCTTACAATTACACTTTAATCACTCTGCTTCATTTTAACATTTTTGATAAAGTATGGCTTTAAACATTAAAATGGCCTTAACTCTTTTTGTGCAATTACATCTTAAGCACTCTGCTTGGTTCAACCCTTATGTCTAAACATTTTGTTAACCCTATGTTTGCCTTCATACAACCGAGAAAAACATTTCATTATTAACCCTATGTTAAATATACAAGCAATGTTCAATACATAAAAAATAACAACAAATAAATTAAATGAGTGCAAAAGACAAAGGGACATCTGTAACCTAGATGATGTAAGTGAAAGACAATTTATTTAGAAATTTAAATGGCCTCATCCCCTTGATTCCCCTAAATAAAGGGTCCATACACCCAATAACTTTGTAAAGATAAAACATAAAACTATATAGCTAGTGTCTAATATCGATACAGTATGTACCATAAAGCTAACAAAACCAAGGCAGATTGGAGCAAAAATTGGAGAAAACTCAGTAAAATATACAATTTGATTTAGGCTTAATTTTAATTCTAATATTCTTTACTAATGACAATTAGGACCAATAATTTATGAAATCGTACTCTGAGTTCAGGCCCCAAGGTCTATTGGTCTGGAGCCTGAAAATCCAGTACATTTCTTGTCTTGACAAGATTTTGAATCGATCTCCACCCCTTTTCTGGGGTAAAATTTTCTCAATCACCATCCATTTTAGTGGAGGAGGCCTTTCGTTTTGTCTTGTCACATAACTATTTCCAATTTGGGGGGGAATTCTACCTGCAGAGACGTGGGACCGCCATGGGTGCCAAGTTTGCACCCACATACGCCAACCTGTTCATGGGTTGGTGGGAGCGGTCCCATGTCTATGCAGGTGGGAACCCCTTCAGGTTGGAAATTAAGTTGTACATCCACTATATAGATGACCTTTTGTTCATCTGGAAGGGAGATAGTGCATTGGCAGGTAAATTTGTGGAATACCTGGAACAGAATGAGTTGAATTTGCATTGTACATCTGAGTACAATGCAAGGTTGGTGAACTATTTGGATTTGGAGTTAAAGGGTTGGCCCTCAGGAAGGGTTACTTCACAGGTGTATAGGAAACCGATATCAGGGAACAGCCTCCTGCATGCAAGGAGCTGTCACCCTAGACATATGCCATATTCAGTGGCCAAGGGCCAATTTGTACGGGTCAAAAGAAACTGTACCCTACCGAATACTTTTAGGTTACATGCAGATGACCTAGAAAATCTGTTATTCCAGCGTGGGTATAGTAGGAAAGTGATTAAGAGAGCTAGGAATGAAGTGGAACATATGCCTAGAGAAACACTTTTAGGAGAGAATCGTGTAGTCAGAGGAAAAACAGACAATAATCTGACATTTGTAACAGTTTATTCTGCCCAGTATGAGCAGATTTGTGGTGTGGTTCGTAACCACTTCCGTTTGCTGGTGGCTGACGATGCCCTCTCTGAGGTGACCAAGAAGGGTTGTAGATTTTCCTATAGAAGGAATAAAACAATAGGGAATTTGATCTCACCTTCTATGTTAAAAAGACCCAGCCCTGAGACAGCATCATCATCTTCTTGGCTTAGGCATAAGGGGACCTACAAATGTGGATATTCACAATGCACAGCATGTGAGTATGTCCAAGTGGGTTCCTCTTTTTCATCAATGGTAACAGGGGAATCTTTTGAAATCTCCTCCTGCTTAAATTGTAAGTCTACGTACTGTCTCTACTTGCTTTGGTGCTCATCGTGTAGATTACAGTACGTAGGGTTAACCACCAGAGATGTCCGCTCGAGGATACGTGAACATTTGTCCACTATCCAGGTGGGCAAGAGCAGTACTACATTGGTAACACACTTTGTACAACATCATGACAAAGATTGCCATTCACTAAAATGGATGGTGACTTTTTCCTACTATACCCACGCTGGAATAACCGATTTTCTAGGTCATCTGCATATAACCTAAAAGTATTCGGTAGGGTACAGTTTCTTTTGACCCGTACAAATTGGCCCTTGGCCACTGAATATGGCATATGTCTAGGGTGACAGCTCCTTGCATGCAGGAGGCTGTTCCCTGATATCGGTTTCCTATACACCTGTGAAGTAACCCTTCCTAAGGGCCAACCCTTTAACTCCAAATCCAAATAGTTCACCAACCTTGCATTGTACTCAGATGTAAAACGCAAATTCAACTCATTCTGTTCCAGGTATTCCACAAATTTACCTGCCAATGCACTATCTCCCTTCCAGATGAACAAAAGGTCATCTATAAAGTGGATGTACAACTTAATTTCCAACCTGAAGGGGTTCCCACCTGCATAGACATGGGGCCGCTCCCACCAACCCATGAACAGGTTGGCGTATGTGGGTGCAAACTTGGCACCCATGGCGGTCCCACGTCTCTGCAGGTAGAATTCCCCCCCAAATTGGAAATAGTTATGTGACAAGACAAAACGAAAGGCCTCCTCCACTAAAATGGATGGTGATTGAGAAAATTTTACCCCAGAAAAGGGGTGGAGATCGATTCAAAATCTTGTCAAGACAAGAAATGTACTGGATTTTCAGGCTCCAGACCAATAGACCTTGGGGCCTGAACTCAGAGTACGATTTCATAAATTATTGGTCCTAATTGTCATTAGTAAAGAATATTAGAATTAAAATTAAGCCTAAATCAAATTGTATATTTTACTGAGTTTTCTCCAATTTTTGCTCCAATCTGCCTTGGTTTTGTTAGCTTTATGGTACATACTGTATCGATATTAGACACTAGCTATATAGTTTTATGTTTTATCTTTACAAAGTTATTGGGTGTATGGACCCTTTATTTAGGGGAATCAAGGGGATGAGGCCATTTAAATTTCTAAATAAATTGTCTTTCACTTACATCATCTAGGTTACAGATGTCCCTTTGTCTTTTGCACTCATTTAATTTATTTGTTGTTATTTTTTATGTATTGAACATTGCCTGTATATTTAACATAGGGTTAATGAAATGTTTTTCAAGTTGTATGAAGGCAAACATAGGGTTAACAAAATGTTTAGACATAAGGGTTGAACCAAGCAGAGTGCTTAAGATGTAATTGCACAAAAAGAGTTAAGGCCATTTTAATGTTTAAAGCCATGCTTTATCAAAAATGTTAAAATGAAGCAGAGTGATTAAAGTGTGATCGTAAGAGACAAGGCCATTCCTATGTAGAAAGCTATTTGTCAGCATTATACACCGTTATTTTGATATTAGTATTGTCTAAGTTACAGATGTCCCCTTTTTTCAGTTATATTTAGTTTATTTTATTTGCTATTTTTCAGTTACTGAATTTTGCATTTGTATTTAACATTGGGTCAATGAAATGTTTTACAGGATGATTAAAGGTACATAGGGTTAATAAATTGTTTAGATATAGCGTTAGAATCAATCAGTGTGCTTAAGGTATGATTGTACAAACTAACCCTGTCCCTTTAAGTATTGATCAATGTATCCTCCAATGAAATTAGAGCACTGGATATTTAAACCAGTGAATGATATGGTGTTTTAATGACTATGAGTACGGCTCCCCAAGCCGAAACGCGTTAGTCTGTCTATTTGGAGGGTACCCACTCTCTTTGTATTTATATTTTTAATGTATACCAATAAAGTTTAAGAAAATTTTTATATACATTGGTGCTGGGCTTCGTTTCTGTATTTTGGCTGTTAAATTTTTTGCCACAAGCCCGCACCTAGCTGCATTGCCTTCCGGAGCTGTCCTAAGGAAGTGGACATCGAAAATCTACATGTTTTTCTCCAGGCAAGCCTTCCGTAAATTCACATAGTGCCCGATGCAGCCCTGGTTGAAAGTTCGGGACTATGTGCTTGTTACCTTGGCTACAGAGTGAGTATGAGGTGATGTAGAGGGAAAGCCTAACCGTGTGGACCAATCACGGGGAGAAGGCGAGAACACGTGACCTCATGTATGCGGAAGACGCCCGGCATAGAAGTTGCTCGATCCGCGGATGGTGGACAGGCTGACATCGTAGCCTGAGAGAGCATGGGTTTGTCCGGTAAGGAGCCATAACGCTGAGCTCGGGAACCTCGAAAGGTAATATAAGTTCATCTTATTGCACACGAAGTGACTTGTTCTCCATTTACCGGAGGTGGCTAAAAAGGCTGAGTGATAAGAACTGGTTATGATGCATTACCCGGTTAATACATAACATTAAGGGGCTCTTTCATAGAAATGTTTATTGGAAATAGAAGAATGTGATTGTATTTATATTTCCTTTTCACTGGGCACTAGTATTGAATGCACTAAAAGAGTCAAATTAAGGTTACTTGGCCTTAAAAAGAAATTAAGGACTATTTTGGGAAGCTTGCATTAACTATTTGTTACCCTGAGGACTGCAACTAAAAGTGAATTCCGGAAAAGTTGGCATTATATATATATATATATATATATATATATATACTATTTTTCCTATGTATGTGTGGTCTGGGTGGGACTCTTTGTTTGTTTTTATATATCACTATGGACCTAGATCAATACTTTGGGTTGTCTTCTCAAAAAATATATAGTTTTGATAGGTAAATAAAAAAAACAAGGCTCTATTTCTGTTTAAATGGAGTGATGGCAAAAATGCTAAAAATGTTCTGGGCCTAGATTTGGACTTTTTTCTGGCCGCAGCATAAAATTAACTCTGGTATCGAGAGTTCAAACAAATGCTGCGTTAGGCTCCAAAAAAGGAGCGTAGAGCATTTTTACCGCAAATGCAACTCTCGATACCAGAGTTGCTTACGGACGCGGCCAGCCTCAAAAACGTGCTCGTGCACGATTCCCCCATAGGAAACAATGGGGCTGTTTGAGCTGAAAAAAAACCTAACACCTGCAAAAAAGCAGCGTTCAGCTCCTAACGCAGCCCCATTGTTTCCTATGGGGAAACACTTCCTACGTCTGCACCTAACACCCTAACATGTACCCCGAGTCTAAACACCCCTAACCTTACACTTATTAACCCCTAATCTGCCGCCCCCGCTATAGCTGACCCCTGCATATTATTATTAACCCCTAATCTTCCGCTCCGTACACCGCCGCAACCTACGTTATCCCTATGTACCCCTAATCTGCTGCCCCTAACACCGCCGACCCCTATATTATATTTATTAACCCCTAATCTGCCCCCCACAACGTCGCCGCCAGCTACTTACAATAATTAACCCCTAATCTGCCGAGCGGACCTGAGCGCTACTATAATAAAGTTATTAACACCTAATCCGCCTCACTAACCCTATCATAAATAGTATTAACCCCTAATCTGCCCTCCATAACATCGCCGACACCTAACTTAAATTATTAACCCCTAATCTGACGACCGGAGCTCATCGCTACTATAATAAATGGATTAACCCCTAAAGTTAAGTCTAACCCTAACACTAACACCCCCCTAACTTAAATATAATTTACATCTAACGAAATTAATTAACTCTTATTAAATAAATTATTCCTATTTAAAGCTAAATACTTACCTGTAAAATAAATCATAATATAGCTACAATATAAATTATAATTATATTGTAGCTATTTTAGGATTTAGATTTATTTTACAGGCAACTTTGTAATTATTTTAACCAGGTACAATAGCTATTAAATAGTTAAGAACTATTTAATTGTTACCTAGTTAAAATAATAACAAAATTACCTGTAAAATAAGTCCTAACCTAAGTTATAATTAAACCTAACACTACCCTATCAATAAATTAATTAAATAAACTACCTACAATTACCTACAATTAACCTAACACTACACTATCAATAAATAAATTCAATACAATTTCTACAAATAAATACAATTAAATAAACTAACTAAAGTACAAAAAATAAAAAGAACTAAGTTACAAAAAATAAAAAAATATTTACCAACATAAGAAAAATATTACAACAATTTTAAACTAATTACACCTACTCTAAGCCCCCTAATAAAATAACAAAGACCCCAAAATAAAAAATTCCCTACCCTATTCTAAATTAATAAATGTAAAAGCTCTTTTACCTTACCAGCCCTGAACAGGGCCCTTTGCGGGGCATGCCCCAAGAAAATCAGCTCTTTTGCCTGTAAAAAAAACCATACAATACCCCCCTCCAACATTACAACCCACCACCCACATACCCCTAATCTAACCCAAACCCCCCTTAAATAAACCTAACACTAAGCCCCTGAAGATCTTCCTACCTTGTCTTCACCATCCAGGTATCACCGATCCGTCCTGGCATCCGGTGCTGAAGAGGTCCAGAAGAGGCTCCAAAGTCTTCCTCCTATCCGGCAAGAAGAGGACATCCGGACCGGCAAACATCTTCTCCAAGCGGCATCTTCGATCTTCTTCCATCCGGTGCGGAGCGGGTCCATCTTGAAGCAGCCAACGCGGATCCATCCTCTTCTTCCGTTGTCTCCCGACGAATGACGGTTCCTTTAAGGGACGTCATCCAAGATGGCGTCCCTCGAATTCCGATTGGCTGATAGGATTCTATCAGCCAATCGGAATTAAGGTAGGAATATTCTGATTGGCTGATGGAATCAGCCAATCAGAATCAAGTTCAATCCGATTGGCTGATCCAATCAGCCAATCAGATTGAGCTCGCATTCTATTGGCTGATCGGAACAGCCAATAGAATGCGAGGTCAATCTGATTGGCTGATTGGATCAGCCAATAGGATTGAACTTGATTCTGATTGGCTGATTCCATCAGCCAATCAGAATATTCCTACCTTAATTCCGATTGGCTGATAGAATCCTATCAGCCAATCGGAATTCGAGGGACGCCATCTTGGATGACGTCCCTTAAAGGAACCGTCATTCGTCGGGAGACAACGGAAGAAGAGGATGGATCCGCGTCGGCTGCTTCAAGATGGACCCGCTCCGCACCGGATGGAAGAAGATCGAAGATGCCGCTTGGAGAAGATGTTTGCCGGTCCGGATGTCCTCTTCTTGCCGGATAGGAGGAAGACTTTGGAGCCTCTTCTGGACCTCTTCAGCACCGGATGCCAGGACGGATCGGTGATACCTGGATGGTGAAGACAAGGTAGGAAGATCTTCAGGGGCTTAGTGTTAGGTTTATTTAAGGGGGGTTTGGGTTAGATTAGGGGTATGTGGGTGGTGGGTTGTAATGTTGGAGGGGGGTATTGTATGTTTTTTTTTACAGGCAAAAGAGCTGATTTTCTTGGGGCATGCCCCGCAAAGGGCCCTGTTCAGGGCTGGTAAGGTAAAAGAGCTTTTACATTTATTAATTTAGAATAGGGTAGGGAATTTTTTATTTTGGGGGTCTTTGTTATTTTATTAGGGGGCTTAGAGTAGGTGTAATTAGTTTAAAATTGTTGTAATATTTTTCTTATGTTGGTAAATATTTTTTTATTTTTTGTAACTTAGTTCTTTTTTATTTTTTGTACTTTAGTTAGTTTATGTAATTGTAGTTATTTGTAGCAATTGTATTTAATTTATTTATTGATAGTGTAGTGTTAGGTTAATTGTAAGTAATTGTAGGTAGTTTATTTAATTAATTTATTGATAGGGTAGTGTTAGGTTTAATTATAACTTAGGTTAGGACTTATTTTACAGGTAATTTTGTTATTATTTTAACTAGGTAACTATTAAATAGCTCTTAACTATTTAATAGCTATTGTACCTGGTTAAAATAATTACAAAGTTGCCTGTAAAATAAATATTAATCCTAAAATAGCTACAATGTAATTATAATTTATATTGTAGCTATATTATGATTTATTTTACAGTTAAGTATTTAGCTTTAAATAGGAATAATTTATTTAATAAGAGTTAATTAATTTCGTTAGATTTAAATTATATTTAACTTAGGGGGGTGTTAGTGTTAGGGTTAGACTTAGCTTTAGGGGTTAATCCATTTATTAGAATAGCGGTGAGCTCCAGTCGGCAGATTAGGGGTTAATAATTTAAGTTAGGTGTCGGCGATGTTAGGGAGGGCAGATTAGGGGTTAATACTATTTATGATAGGGTTAGTGAGGCGGATTAGGGGTTAATAACTTTATTATAGTAGCGCTCAGGTCCGCTCGGCAGATTAGGGGTTAATAAGTGTAGGCAGGTGTCGGCGACGTTGAGGGGGGCAGATTAGGGGTTAATAAATATAATATAGGGGTCGGCGGTGTTAGGGGCAGCAGATTAGGGGTACATAAGTATAACGTAGGTGGCGGTCGGAAGATTAGGGGTTAAAAAATTTTAATCGAGTGGCGGCGATGTGGGGGGACCTCGGTTTAGGGGTACATAGGTAGTTTATGGGTGTTAGTGTACTTTAGGGTACAGTAGTTAAGAGCTTTATGAACCGGCGTTAGCCCAGAAAGCTCTTAACTCCTGCTATTTTCCTGCGGCTGGAGTTTTGTCGTTAGAGCTCTAACGCTCACTTCAGAAACGACTCTAAATACCTGCGTTAGAAAGATCCCATTGAAAAGATAGGATACGCAATTGACGTAAGGGGATCTGCGGTATGGAAAAGTCGCGGCTGAAAAGTGAGCGTTAGACCCTTTAATCACTGACTCCAAATACCGGCGGTTGCCTAAAACCAGCGTTAGGAGCCTCTAACGCTGGTTTTCACGGCTACCGCCGAACTCTAAATCTAGGCCCTGGTCTTTTGGGGAAGTTTTAATCTGAAATGCCCCGTCCTTAAGGGGTTAAAACCTTTTAAAAACATATTTAGAAGCTCCCAATTTAGCACTGTTGATGAAGTTAAGCTGGGACCCCCATTGAAATGGGCTGAGAAAGTGACACTCCCCCCTCCCCTGCATATGAAAAGACCCATTACACAAACAAGAGAAAGCAGACATCAGTATACATCTAAAACTTTGGGGTTTGGTTAGTAGTCTCAAATCAGCACAATGCTATTTACAAAATAAGCAAAACTATACATTTTTACAAAAACACTCCCATGCAAAGAAAAGCTAGCGTACAATATCCCTTTAAAGGTATATTCTAGTCCCCAGGCTCTGAATGGACAGTTTAATGAAGGGAAATTGTTTAGTTAAATTAACGGGATAGAAAGGGAAAACATTAAATGTGCATTTCAATTTGAAATATAAGTATTTTTGCAATATACTTTCATTAGTAAAAATGCTTCTAATAAAAGCTATTACTGTTTTTCATTGGCATATGCACATATCCTACAAGGGCCAGTGCACCAGTATTTAAACACCACACCTTCTCAGAGGGTCAGCAGTGGCTTGTATGGCACAAGTTACTTTTAATAGAAGTATTTTTGCTAATGGAGGCATAATGCAAAAATACTTCTATTTTTAATTGAAATGTACCCATGCACATTTCAATTTTGACCTTTCTATCCCTTTAAATTAATTGGGTGAATTACATATTTGCAATATCACAAATAATAGGAAGCCCAAAGAACCCCATGACTTTAACTGGTGCAAGACTCCATGGGCCCCCAACCATAAGTAGTCTCTTACCTTAAAGGGGCAGTAAACATTAAAAAATAATTTTACTGTAATTGTGCAGCATGTGCACAATCAGTTTCTTCAATGATATCCCCACCTTGTAAGAAAGAAAAAAATATATATATATTTATTTTGCTGCTCTGAAAACTTTATTGCTTATCTCCCCGAAACCTTCGTTCCCGGGGTTGTGTTTTTTTCACTTTGAAGTGAAAGTCCCAATTGAACTGGTTGCGGTTGAACATGAAGAACAAAGTGTTGATGTGTGTTTTTTTTTTTTTTTAAAACACTGCCAGGAAGGATATTAAGAAATAATAAATAAAATAAAAAATAAATAAAAAATACAAATATCTTTATTTTTACAAGGTAAAGATAACTGATTGTACACATGTTGCCCACAAATAGTAAAAAAAAGTTTACTGTCCCTTTAAAGGGAAAATATACACCAATTTTCATATAACTGCATGTGATAGACACTACTACGGATATGCACAGATACTGATCTAAAAATCCAGTATAAAAATGTTTAAAAACTTCCTTATAAGCCCCCAGTTAAGCACTGTTGATGAGGTTAGGCTGGGACAGCCACTGAAAGGGGCTGAGAAAGCAGGAAGAGCAGACACTCCCTCCCCTGCATATGAAAAGACTCATTAAACAAAGGAAAAGGCAAGAATCTGTACACTTCAATCTATATCTGACACTTTGGGGCTTGGTTAGGAGTCTGAAAATCAGCACAATGTTATTAAAAATAAGCAAAACTAAACATTGTTACAATAACACTCACAGATGGGCTATATAAATGTATAATCTACACAACATTCATGTAAATAAAAATCTGGTGTACAATGTGCCTTTAAGCACTGTTCCACTGATGAGCTGATCTTTTGCTTCTTTGTTCTTTTGTGAAGCTGTGAATTTTCCACAACCACGCAAGTTGTCTTTTTATCTTTAGCAATATCCTTGGTCTTCATTTTCAGCCTCTTCTTTTTTTCAGTACTGAAAAGCACCTGGTGGGAGATTCGTGTTGTATTTAGAATTTTTGAAAAATCCTGATTTTGTTATAAAAACATCCTTGCTGCATTTATTTTTTAATATCTAAACTCTACCCACAATTTGCCTCATTTGGAAGAGCAAATCCTGGCTTTAGACTACAAACAAGAAACAACAAGGCTACCACATTCATAAATGTAGTGTAAAACGTATTTATTTGCAGTTGTTATCAGTTAAAGCCAATTTGGGACAAATACATAGCTAGAATAGTTTTAAGAAGTATGTGGGGTGCCTTTTTAGGTCTGAGAATAATAAAAAAAAAAAAGCACACAAAAAATCTAAAGACTTAAAAGGTGGCAAAATAAACAATGAAAATACAGTGCAAAGTTGTTTTAATATGCATAGCTAAACATTTTATATTACAATCTCAAAGTGTTTACTGTCCCTTTAATTATTACCAATAAGTGATAAGATCTGAATCCTCCTAAACTAATTAAAGGGACAGTCTACTTGAAAATATTTACTGTTTAATAAGATAGATACACCCTTTATTACCCATTCTCCAGTTTTGCATACCCAACACGGTTATATTAATGTACTTTTTACCTCTTTGATTACCTTGTATTTAAGCCTTTGTAGACTGCCCCCTTGTTTCAGTTTTTTTGACAGACTTGCAGTTTAGCTACTGACTATCCTCAGGAGTGAGCACAATGTTATCTATATGGCACATATGTACTAGTGCTGTCTAACTGTGAAAATATGTCAAAATGCATTGAGATAAGAGGTGGCCTGCACATGCTTATAAATTAGCAATTTTAATAATAAAAGTAAATTGGAAAGTTTTTTAAAATTGCATGCCCCATCGGACTCATGAAAGTTTAATTTTTACTAGACTGTCCCTTTAAGGGATAAGATGCTCAATTTTGATATTCAACCCATCCCCTTTTATTCTGATACAACTACTCTATGATCTAAACACTACATCACCTGGCAAAATGAGACTTGCTAGGAAAACACTGATATATAAATTATACTTTTGACCCTTTTCTTTTCTTCATTCTTCTTCTGGCCTCAAGTATGATTCCCTTCTTTCTCTGTTCTTGCCCTTGTAACCTTCTATCAACTAGCTCTCCCTGCAAGGCCAATCTTAACAACCTACAAACCTGCCTGTATTTTCATGTTCACTATGGAATGTCCATTGTCTAGGCCAGGGTTCTTCAATTCCAGACCTTCAAACCCAGTAAGAAGCCACATCTTTATGATGTGTTTACCAAAGTTCTTGAGCAGTTGATTGTATCATCCTGAAAATCTGGCCTATTAGTGGGTCATGAAGACTGGAATAGAAGAACAATCAAATCACAGCAGCCCTTGTAATCCTTATTGCTCACAGGACTTGATTCTCTAAAGGTTGCTGCTCTTGTAAAGATTCAGAAAAAAAGATCTGTCAGTGATAGATGTGTACCTTACCAAGGGGCAGGGCTGCCACTAGAAAATTTTGGGTCCCCTTACTTAACCATTGATCAGCCACCCACTCCCCTTTGACATGTGCAATTTTTGACCAAGTTACTAAAACGTATATGCACTTTATTCTTAAGTGTAGTCAAACTTGGAAATGTTGTAAAGGTAGTAACACACAAACACAGAAACACACAGACACATTCATATACTGAGACACACACTCACACACAAGGATTCACATATAGACACTCTAGCATACAGGCATAGAAACACACAAACACACTCCATTTTCCCCAACCAAGAGCACCACTTAAAATCTGGTGTACAAATATTACCATCTGTCAGCTGTACTCTATATGGTCTTGATGGAACCATAAGCTGTGGTACTCAGTCTCATACCTTTAGATCTGGTTAAATGCAGGATTTAGGCTTGTTTGTATGTAGTCAGCTGTAGTGTAAACTGAACAGTGTCAAGTTGACCTGTCTCATGTCAAACACTGAGCAATCTTAGCCTGAGAGTATAACATTTTATGCAGATGTAAAAATCTTAGATTAAATGCCTCCTGGCATCTGGAAAGTCCATGCATAAAGGGGCAGTAAACTGGAATGTAAGTAAAAAAATAAAATATATATATATATATGTATGTTACGGATACCAGACTGCCAAGGTTACTCCTACCTCCTATTACCTGGCTAACTCCTTTGTACTTCAGATTTGGCCCTTTCATGACTTACGGGATCTCCCAGACTCTTGCTGTCTATTTGTTTTGTTGTTTGTACCTCCTCACAAAGGAGCTGATCCCTTACTGGGAAAACCCCTCTCGACTGGCCAGGCTCCTGGAACTGCTGACTGGCCGCACCGCACCGGATACCCGCCCAACCCCTCTCCGGCTGGCCGAGCTCCTGGAACTGCCGGTCAGCCGCATCACCCTGGACACCCGCTAACATTTACCCTAGGTCGCTCCAGTGGCCCCTTACCCCAGAGCTACACTCTTTTGGGGATTGGTTGCCCCTAGGAAGGACCAGAGGGGGAGAGATTGCCGGAAGGGAGCTTCCTTGAGAACCAGGGGTTTTGGACACCCCCACTTCCATATCTTTCCCAGGCTGTAACTCAGATCCCCAGTAACAGATCATGCCGCTTATGGACTGTGGCCTCTGGGGACTGAGAGCTTTCCAATGACACCCTGGACGTGCCGCTACCCTGACACCCACCTATCACCCCGAAACCGCCACCTCTTTATCACTGGGACTCTATGGGACTGTGGCTGTCTGAAGGGAATGGTGGGAGATCTTGGCATCATATAAGGCCCTCAATGTGTATATAAGCAGTGTGTGTTTCACAATAAAAAAATAAAAAAAAGAAATCTTTTGGATTTACACACTAAAAACAGGTTTCCCACAAGGGATGAATAAAATCAGTGATGTTAAAGGGACAGTCAACACCAGAATTTTTGTTGTTTAAAAAGATAGATAATCCCTTTATTACCCATTCCCCAGTTTTTTGCAAAACCAACACTGTTATATTAATACACTTTTTACTTCTGTGACTAACTTGTATCTAAGCATCTTCTGACCGCCCCTAATCACATGACTTTTAGTTATTTTGCATATAGTTGCATTTTAGCCAATTAGTGCAGTGTCTGCCACTAGCCACAGGCGTCATCACAATGCTATCTATATGGCCTACATGAGCTTGCTCTCCCCTGCTGTGAAAAGTAAATAAAATAGAGGCGGCCTTCAAGGGCTTAGAAATTATCATATGTGCCTCCCTAGGTTTGCTTTCAACTAGAATACCAAGAGAACAAAGCAAAATTGTTGATAAAAGTAAATTGGAAAGTTGTTTAAAATTACATGCCCTATTTGAAAAATTTAAGTTTTTTTTGGACTTGACTGTCCCTTTAAGTTATTTATAGATAGGATTCATTAATATATTTAACTGTTCCTTATTTCAAATATCTTGCTTAGTATTAAAGGGTAGATATACTATGAATCCACATTATTCAATTCAATTTAATTTCTAAATGTCTCAATGCTGGGTGTGAATATATCAGCTAGCTCACAGTTAACATAAAAGACCAATTTCTCCTTGATGCTCACTTTAAGGTGTATTTAATAACATGATTTTTTTCTTTTTCTTTGTCTTTTCTTTTGACTAAATATACGGTTCAAATATTTTTGATGCAATTGCCTTTGATATGTATCATATGCATTTATCTTATTTATACTTGATAGCAACTATTTGCATCTTAAAGTATTAATTTTCTATACAGATCGTATTGATTTTTAGTCGTCAAGATAATGTATGTATAAGATAGTTCCACGATTTTTGTAGACATATTATGTTAGCAATTTTTAAAGATCGTTTTGTGTGTGCTTGTTATATGTAGTAACTATTGAGATATACTATCAATTAATATGAGCTAGGTCATCAAATGGTTAAGTTGTATATTTACTTGCTTTACCTGTGATTGGATATTCTGACTGCTCATTTTTGATTAAAACAGCTGCTAGGGACGCTTCTCCTTAGGTCTGATTAACTGCCCGTGAGGCGGGAAACGCGGATTCATTCTGTGTGCTGTGCCGTTCATGTTCTTAATGCAAGTATAAATAAATTGTTATTTTAATCTATTTATCTCTCCTTGCCTATCATTATCTCTACGGGACTGCGGAATCTGCTAATTGTTTTCACAATAAAGTCAGTTCTTCTGAATACGGGTCTTGTCTGGTTATTTGGGTGGGCTCTGGCTATAATCACTTTCCAACTATACAGTTTCAGGCTCCAGGGAGAAAGCAGGATACTTTGGCAGAGCTACCCAGTCGGAGTAGCCAGTATACGTCACATTGGTGGCAGAGGTGGGATCTGCTTCTTCTACACGGTTCCTGTGGACAGAGGAGAAGCGCCACAGTAGCCTGCAACCATGGAAGCAGAGTTCTGATGGAGAATGCATGAGACGCTGGCCCAGCTGGACGGTCCTGGTTCTGTTCCCGCCGGCGACTCTGGAGGGAGGCTCTCCAACAGGAGTGGGACTGTTATGGAAAGGTCCTCCCCACCAGTATGGAAAGGTACTGGCTCCAGCTAGACTTATGAATGCCTTTTCTGGGAGAGTAGCCCAGGGAGGAATGGCTGTCTGCCTTAGATAGCCTGGTACAGACAGAGATTATGCTAGAGTACTGCTACAGGGCCCTCCGGTGGCATGCTATGCAAGTGCGGCCATGGCTGGAGGATGACGTTCCCCCAGAGGGCTTTGGCGGCCCTGGATTGCTATTTAAAAAAACTGACAGAGGACCCAGACTTTGGGAGCAAGACGGGCGAGAGACTGGCGGAAATTTGTGAGTACCGAGAGAGACAGCTGATCTCTCGGTGGTACCCTGGCTACAAGCCAATCTGGATTTTATAAGTGTCCAGGAATGGGAGCTGGAAGTGGCATACAAAAAGCTGCTAGACTCAGCTCAGCAGCCCGTTGAGGCTCCCTTTGCCTGGGACTATCAGGTGGCAATAGCCAATCGCTCCGAAGGCCTGGCTGAAAGGTGGGCAATGGGGGCATTTGACAGTGGGCTCTACCCCCTCTACACGCAGCTACAGAAGAAGAGCTCCTATGGCGTGGGCAGCAAATGCTGGAACAGCTCGACGAACCTGTTTCTGCACAGGTCCAGATGGGATGGTTGGATGCATCTACCCGGCAGCTGGTTGAGGATTCAAGGGATGGAGAAATCATCTCCCCCCCCCCCCCCCCAGTGGCAAAGCCATCCCAAAGGCGTGGAGTTAGCTGACCTCCCTCCCCAGCAACAGAACCCCTTTCCAGGAGAGGAGATAGTCGGTCTCTCTCCTTAGTGGCAGAACCCCTTCCAGGGAGAGGAGACAGCCAGTCTCCCTTCCCAGCGGCAGAGCCATCCCCAGGGAGCGGAGGTAGCTGACCTCCCTCCCAGCAACAGAACCCCTTCCCGGGAGAGGAGCCAGCCAGTCTCTTTCCCCAGTGGCAGAGCCATCCCCAGGGAGCAGAGGTAGCTGACCTCCCTCCCCAGCAACAGAAGCCCTTTCCGGAAGAGGAGACAGCCAGTCTCTCTCCCCAGTGGCAGAGCCATCCCCAAGGAATGGAGGTAGCCTCCCTCCCTCCCCAGCAACAGAACCCCTTCCTGGGTGAGGAGATAGTCTGTCTCTCTCTCCAGTGGCCAAACCCCTTCCAGGGAGCGGAGACAACCAGTCTCCCTCCCCAGCGGCAGAGCCAGTTCCAGGGAGAGGGGACAGTCGGTCTCTCTCCCCAGTGGCAGAGACATTCCCAGGGAATTGAGGTAGCTGACCTCCCTCCCCAGCAACAGAACCCATTCCAGGGAGCAGAGAAAGCCGGTCTCTCTCCTCAGCAGCAGAACCCCTTCCAGGGAGTGGAGACAGCCAGTCTCCCTCTCCAGTGGCAGAACAGTTTCCCAGGGAAAGGGGGTAGCCAACCTCCCTCCCCAGCGGCAGATACCCTTCCCAGGAGAAGGGACAGCTGGTCTCTCTCCCCAGCAGCTTAGCGTAATCTCTGCCCTTTACCCATCCAGGAGGATTTTCCAATGGGGGCCATTGAGATTACAGCCCCCACCTGGGAACTCCAGGAATGCTGGACAGTCTGTCCAGGTCTCCAACCTTGGGCTGCAGCAACCCCAGCTACAGTGGCTGGCCAGATTGCAGGGAGAAGGGGCAATCGCCTCTTTCTCCGGTGGCAGATGCCTTTCATGGGAGAGACCGGAGGCCTCTCTGTGACAGTGACTTTTGGGAAGGCAAATGTTCTGGAGCCGGCATTGGAAACCTGTTTTGAGACTTGGCCTTATGTGAATATCCCTGCGCCCCAGGCACAGGGGATGAAGGCCAGCAGGAAGCAACAAGGATGCCATAAGCCCAGGAGGGATGGGATGACCCCTCCCAGCAACCTACAATTGGAGGGCTACCACCGGACAGCCCCAAGCCGACCTTTTGGGGTCTAGCCGGGTCTGCCGGACTGGAAGGGGGAGCACTGTCATGGATACCAGACCACCAAGGTTACCCCCACCCTTTACTACCTGGCTAACTCCTTTTTACTTCAGATTTGGCCCTTTCATGGCTTACAGGATCTCCCAGACTGTCTATTGCTGTTTATTGTTTTGTTGTTTGTACCTCCTCACAAAGGAGCTGATCCCTGACTGGGAAAACCACTCTCAACTGTCCAGGCTTCTGAAACTGCCGGCCGGCTGGCCGCACCGCACCAGATACCTGCCTAACCCCTCTCCGGCTGGCCGGGATCCTGGAACTGCCGTTCAGCCATATCATCCTGGACACCCGCTAACATTTACCCAAGGTCGCTGATTGGATCAGCCAATCGGATTGAACTTCAATCTTATTGGCTGATTGCATCAGCCAATCAGATTTTTTCTACCTTAATTCCGATTGGCTGATAGAACTCTATCAGCCAATCGGAATTGAAGGGACGCCATCTTGGATGACGTCCCTTAAAGGAACCTTCATTCGTCGTTAGTCCGTCGGGGAAGGAGGATGTTCCGCGTCGGCGGGATGAAGATGGATCCGGAAGAAAGAAGATAGAAGATGCCACTTGGAAGAAGACATCGCGCGGATGGAAGACCTCTTCTTTGCCGCTTGGATCAAGACTTTGCCCGGATGGAGGACCTCTTCTTTGCCGCTTGAATCAAGACTTCTACCGGATGGAGGACATCTTCTTGCTCCGCTTGGATGAAGAATTCGGCTCGGCTGGGTGAAGACGACTAAAGGTAGGGAGATCTTCAGGGGGTTAGTGATAGGTTTTTTTTTAAGGGGGGTTTGGGTGGGTTAGAGTAGGGGTATGTGGGTGGTGGGTTGTAATGTTGGGGGGGTATTGTATTTTTATTTTCATGCAAAAGAGCTGATTACTTTGGGGCAAGGACCTGCAAAAAGCCCTTTTAAGGGCTGGTGAAAGAGCTGATTACTTTTGTATTTTAGAATAGGGTAGAGAATTTTTTATTTTGGGGGGCTTTTTTATTTTATTAGGGGGCTTAGATTAGGTGTAATTAGTTTAAACTGTTTGTAATTCTTTTTTATTTTTTGTAATTTAGCGTTTGTTTTTTTTGTATTATAGAATAGTTTATTTTATTGTATTTTATTTTAGGTAATTGTAGGTAATTTATTTAATTAATTTAATGATGGTGTAGTGTTAGTTGTATTTGTAACTTAGGTTAGGATTTTTTTTACAGGTAATTTTGTAATTATTTTAACTAGGTAGCTATTAAATAGTTAAAGGGACAGTCTAGGCCAAAATAAACTTTCATGATTCAGATAGAGCATGTAATTTTAAACAATTTTCCATTTTACTTTTATCACCAATTTTGCGTTGTTCTTTTGGTATTCTTAGTTGAAAGCTTAACCTAGGAGGTTCATATGCTAATTTCTTAGATCTTGAAGGCCACCTCTTTCCAGAATGTATTTTAACAGTTTTTCACCACTAGAGGGTGTTAGTTCATGTATTTCATATAGATAACACTGTGCTCGTGCACGTGAAGTTATCTGGGAGCAGGCACTGATTGGCTAAACTGCAAGTCTGTTAAAAGAACTGAAATAAAGGGGCAGTTTGCAGAGGCTTAGATACAAGATAATCACAGAGGTTAAAAGTATATTAATATAACTGTGTTGGTTATGCAAAACTGGGGAATGGGTAATAAAGGGATTATCTATCTTTTAAAACAATAAAAATTCTGGTGTAGACTGTCCCTTTAATAACTATTTAATAGTTATTGTACCTAGTTAAAATAAATACAAAGTTGCCTGTAAAATAAATATAAATCCTAAAATAGCTACAATGTAATTATTAATTATATTGTAGCTATATTAGGGTTTATTTGATAGGTAAGTATTTAGTTTTAAATAGGAATAATTTAGTTAATTATAGGAATATTATTTTGTTTAATATAAATTATATTTATGTTAGGGGGGTGTTAGGGTTAGAGTTAGGTTTAGGAGTTAATAACTTTATTATAGTAGCGGCGACGGTGCGGGCAGCAGATTAGGGGTTAATAATTGTAGGTAGGTGGCGGCGATGTTAGGGAGGGCAGATTAGGGGTTAATACTATTTATTCTAGTGTTTGCGAGGCGGGAGTGCGGCGGTTTAGGGGTTAATACATTTATTATAGTTGCGGCGAGGTCCGGTCGGCAGATTAGGGGTTAATAAGTGTAGTTAGGTAGGCAGGGGGGGGCAGATAGGGGTTAATAAATATAATACAGTATATGGGTCGGCGATGTTAGGGGCAGCAGATTAGGGGTTCATAGGGATAATGTAGGTGGCGGCGGTGTCCGGTCGGCAGATTAGGGGTTACATTTTTTTATTAGAGTGGCGGTGATGTGGGGGGGCCTCAGTTTAGGGGTACATAGGTATTTTATGGGTGTTAGTGTACTTTAGAGCACAGTAGTTAAGAGCTTTATATTCCGGCGTTAGCCCATAAAGCTCTTAACTACTGACTTTTTTTTGCGGTAGGAGTCTTGTCGGTAGAGGGTCTACCGCTCACTTCTTCCAAGACTCCAAATACCAGCGTTAGGCAGATCCCATTGAAAATATAGGATACGCAATTGACGTAAGGGGATCTGCGGTCGCCTGGAATCGTGGTAGGGAAGTGAGCGTTAGACCCTTTCCTGGCTGACTCTAAATACCAGCGGGCGGCCAAAGCAGCATTAGGACCCCTTAAAGCTGCTTTTGACGGCTAACGCAGAACTCTAAATCTAGGTGTAAGAATGCAATAGCACTTACATTGAATTTAAAATAAGCATCAGAATATTTTCTGACAAATTAAAATGAATCCAATTTCCCCTCCCCCTGCATCATGTGACAGCCATCAGCCAATCACAAATGCATTTATGTATATATTATGCATTTTTGCACATGCTCAGTAGTAGCTAGAGACTCAGAAAGTGTGTATATAAAAAAGTGCATGTTTTGATAATGGAAGTATATTGGAAAGTTTATTTTTTTTACTGCATGCTTTATCTTAATCATGAAACTTTAATTTTGACTTTAGTGTTCTTTTATGCATATGTAAAAAGGCAATCTACATTAGATGTGTGAAGGATCATAAATAAAATAATCAACTGAAACCAGAGTGAAGCCATGTGCATTAGCAAAAGTACAGTTATTGATGTAACTATAGACAATAATAATTGTAAAAAAACCAACAATCCTTTAAGCCAATGAAAGGCAATAGTGAGCAAAATAACAGTGCACCAAACGAACAAATTCAACACAAGGAAAGACAGAATGAAATTAATTGTCCATATAAGTATTGTCCAATAGAAAACTTAGACATTGTGCAATATAAACATAGGACTCAAAAGAACTGCAGTGCAGCAACATTTTGTGTTACACGACAGAATCACTAGGTACTATTGGATTCATAAGATATGAAAACATACTTAAAGGGACACTAAACCCAATTTTTTTCTTTTGTGATTCAGATAGAGTATGCAATTTTAAGCAACTTTCTAATTTACTCCTATTAGTAATTTTCCTTCGTTCTCTTGCTTTCTTTATTTGAAAAAGAAGGCATCTAAGCTATTTTTTGGTTCAGAACCATGGAAAGCACTTGTTTATTGTTGGGTGAATTTATTCACCAATCAGCAAGAACAACACAGGTTGTTCACCAAAAATCTAAACTTACGTTCTTGCTTTTCAAATAAAGATACCAAGAGAATGAAGAAATTTTGATAATAGGAGTAAATTAGAAAGTTGCTTAAATTTGCATGCTCTATCTGAATCAGAAAAGAAAAAAATTGGGTTCAGTGTCCCTTTAAAAGGGACAGTAAAGTAAAAAAATAAACATTTGTGATTCAGACAGAGTATGCAATTGTAAACAACAATTCACTCATATTTTCAAATTTGCTTTGTTCTCTTAATATTTTGTTGAAGAGCACACCTAGGCTCAGGAGCAGAAATGCTAGTTGGTGATTGGTAGCT